>NC_069506.1:270918629-271103629 GCF_027579735.1 Bombina bombina | reverse complement strand
GCAGAAAATGTTATAATATTAGAAAGTATGACACTGGCCCCACCTGGTTACTTTATAATGTCTCCCAGCTGGCAGGATTTTCCGTGGTAAATACTGGTATGTGGGTGGCTGCAGATGAACCTTTTTTTTGATGTTGATGAGATTGCAATCAGTCATTTTCACTATTAACAGTAGCGTTGTTTTTTTATTCATTATATGCTTTTAGTGAAAAAATGGCCCTATACTATGTGCCAGTCCTGTTAACAACACATTAAGACGACCAATTTACACAGCTAAAATTATTTGATAAACACAGTACAATATTTTTAAATTATTACTTAGTACCCCAAAACGTTTGCCAATGTAAGAAAAAATGTATGCTGACCATATAAATTCCTTTGTTTTCTGGTAGGGAGAGTCAACAACTTTATTCATTACTGTTGGTAATATGAACACGTGGCGGAGGCAAAAACACCCCAGCCAAAGGATATAAATATCCCTCCCACTTCCACTATCCCCCCCAGTCATTTGGCTGAGGGACTCTCCCTGCCAGGAAACAAAGGAATTTATCTGGATAAATGTTGTTTCATTTCCTAAGGTAGGGAGAGTCCATGACTTCATTCATTACTGTTGGGAACCAAAAACCAAGCAGAGAACACTGAATGAATAAAACGGGAGGGTAAAAAAAAGAAAGGCGGACCCTAATCTGAGGGCACCACAGCCTGTAACACTTTTCTCCCAAAAGCTACCTCTGTAGAAGCAAAAACATCAAATTTATAGAACTTAGAAAAAGTATGTAAGGAGGACCAGGTAGCCGCCTTACATATCTGATCCATAGAAGCTTCATTCTTAAAAGCCCAAGAAGAAGAAACTGCTCTAGTGGAATGAGCCTCTCAGGAGGCTGTTGTCCAGCCTTCTCATAAGCCAAATGGATGATACTTCTCAGCCAGAAGGATAAAGAAGTCGCAGTGGCCTTCTGATCCTTTGCGCTTACCTGTGTATAACACAAACAAGGAAGAGGATTGTCTGAAATCCTTAGCCTGAAGAAAGAATTTCAAGGTACGTACAATGTCCAGATTGTGAAGCAAACATTCCTTTGAGGAAGAAAGATTAGGACAAAGGGAAGGAACAACAATTTCTTGATTGTGTAACGCTCGTGGGATACTCCTCTATCAGACCAAACTTGGCCAGTAGTCTTGTTATCCCGGCGTCGAGCCGGAATGATAGGGAATATCCCAGAGCAAAGAAAGTTAGTGAGATGAGGAAGGCGGCACTCACCACAGGCAGGACAGTCCCCAGCGGCAACAGCAGTGCAGTCCAAGGACGAACCAGTAAAATGGTCAGGCAGGCAGGGATAGGCAACAGTAAAAGCAGTCCAAAAATAAACCACTAGAATGGTCAGGCAGGCAGGGTTTGGCAACAGTTAAGCAGTCCAAGGGCACACCACTAGAATGGTCAGACAGGCAGGGTTTGGCAACAGTAAAAGCAGTCCAAGGGCACACCACTAGAATGGTCAGGCAGGCAGGGTTTGTCAACAGTAAAAGCAGTCCAGCGGTTTAAGGGTTAAGGCAGGTAGAGTAGTCAGACAGGCAGGTTCAGTAACAGTGATCAATCCAGCAGTTTAAGGGTTAAAGGGACAGTCTAGGCCAAAATAAATTTTGCTTTGTTCTCTTGGTATTCTTAGTTGAAAGCTTAACCTAGGAGGTTCATATGCTAATTTCTTAGACCTTGAAGCCCACCTCTTTCAGATTGCATTTTAACAGTTTTTCACCACTAGAGGGTGTTAGTTCACATATTTCATAACACTGTGCTCATGCACGAGAAGTTATCTGGGAGCAGGCACTGATTGGCTAGACTGCAAGTCTGTCAAAAGAACTGAAAAAAGGGGCAGTTTGCAGAGGCTTAGATACAAGATAATCACAGAGGTTAAAAGTATATTATTATAAATGTGTTAGTTATGCAAAACTGGGAAATGGGTAATAAAGGGATTATCTATCTTTTAAAACAATAAAAATTCTGGTGTAGACTGTCCCTTTAAGGCAGGTAGAGTAGTAAGACAGGCAGGTTCAGCAACAGTGATCAATCCAGCAGTTTAAGGGCTAAGGCAGGTAGAGTAGTCAGTCAGGCAGGTTCAGCAATAGTTATCAGGCACAAGAAAGAACGATCTGTCACATCCAGGAGCACACAAAGTAACACCTATACTTGGGCAGTGACAGATCATTCTATGAGCATTTAAATAGACGCAGATTTGTGCCACTGAGCTCAGACCGGCATCCGGAGCGTGCGGCGATGACGTCAGCGCCACACGCACCCAGAGCTGACACTGCCCCTGGCAACGAGCAGGGAAGGAGACTCCTCGCCCCTTGCAACAGCTAGAGCGGTGCGGCGGGACATAGCCCCCCTCTCAAGGGTTCCCTCCGGGAACCAGAGTCGGCCTCAAAGGATGACCAGCATGGAATCTGGAGACCAGAGATGGAGCATGCACATCACGGGCAGGATCCCAGGAACAATCTGCCATGCAGTAACCCTTCCAATGTATCAGATACTGCAGTTGTCTGCGCCTGTATCTGGAGTTTAAGTAGTGAGATGTGGAAGACTGGATGTATGTGTAGGGTTTTTGGCAAGGCCACTTTGTAGGCAAAAGTACACAGTCTTTTTAGGACCTTGTAAGGACCGATAAACCTAGACCCCAATTTGTGACAGGGTTGACGTAGACGAATATGTCACCCACAGGAATGGCACGTACAGAAGCCCTATGACGATCAGCAAACTTCTTATATCTAGAGACAGCTGAACGCAGCTGAGAGCAAATACGTTGCCAATGAGTGGTGAGTTCAGTGACGTGTCAGTCTGCGGCAGGGACCCCAGTGGACTGAGCTGAAAGAGGGAAGACACAAGGTTGATACCCTGCTGCGGCTTGAAACGGAGAACATCAAAGAGAAGAGTGCCAGTAAGTGTTTCTTGCCAGCTCGGCTAGAGGTAGCAATTCAGAGCAGTTGGTATGGCGAGCGTTGACAAAGGCTCTAAGGTAGGCTTCAAGATCCTGGTTTGCTCTCTCAGTTTGTCCATTGGTCTGAGGATGGTAGCCAGATGACAAGGAAACAGTGGTTCCAATCAACTTACAAAAGGCTCTCCAGAAGGTGGAGATGAACTGTGGACCTCTGTCGGAAACAATATTCACAGGAATGCCATGAAGTTGCACCACATGTAAGAGAAAAAGGGATGAAAATTCCTGAGCAGAAGGCAGTTTGGTTAGGGGTACGAATTGAGCCAGTCTAGAAAAGCAGTCCACCACAACCCAGATAACTGTATGGTGGTCGGAAGAAGGAAGGTGCACAATGAAGTCCATTGTTATGTGTGTCCAGGGTAGTTTGGGAATGGACAATAGTTGGAGCAAGCCAGGAGGCAAGGATCGGGGAGTCTTGTTGGCAGCACAAATTGTGCAGGCTTTCACATAATCCTGAGCGTCAAACTTCATATTAGGCCACCAAACATGTTGGGAAAGATGCCTGAAAGTCCTAGTCGAACCAGGATGTCCTGAGAGTTTGCTATCATGAGCCCAGGCTAGCACAGGGATACGTAGGTTCAGAGGTACAAAGAGGATATCGGAGACCATGGGGGTACCAGGAGGTTTACTAGACTGAGCACATTGCAATCTTTGCAGAAGGGGGGTATTGAGTTGAGCGACCACTCAGGAGGCAGGTATGATGTGTTCAATAGGAGCTTCTGAGGAATCACTTGAGTGAGGGAACTGACGGGAAAGGGCGTCCGCCTTCTTGCTCTTGGTCCCAGGAAGATAAGAGACCACAAAGTTAAAACGGGAAAAGAACAAGACCCACCTGGCCTGTCAAGGATTGAATCGATGAGCAGTTTCTAGGTAAGTCAGATTCTTGTGATCAGTGAGAATCTGAATAGGATTGGCGGTGCCCTCTAACCTGTGACGCCATTCAGTCAAGGCTATCTTAATGGCTAAGAGTTCACGATTACCCACATCATAGTACCTCTTAGCAGAACTGCTCCAGCCCCTATCTCGGAGGCATCTACCTCTAAAGTGAACTGTAGGTCAGGATCAGAATGGCAGAGCACAGGAGCTGAACAAAAAGCCTTTTTCAGACAAGAGAAGGAATTTATGGCTTCAGGAGGCCAATGTTTACAGTCTTTGTTCCGTCTTGTCAATTCAGTGAGAGGAGCTACTGTTTGAGAAAAGTTCTTTATAAACTTGCGGTAATAATTGGAGAACCCCAAGAACCTCTACAATTCCTTTAAAGAGGTAGGTTGAGGCCATTCTAGTACTGCGGTGAGGTTAGCAGGATCCATGGCAAAACCCTCCCTCAAGATGACATATCCAAGGAATTGGATCTGAACTTGATCAAACTCACACTTTTCTAGCTTGGCTACCAAAGAATTATCTCTGAGATGAAGAAGCACCTGTCTCACGTGCCTATGAAGCTCCTCTAAAGTGGAAGAGAAAACAAGGATATCATACAGATAAACAATGACAGTGCGGTTGAGGAGATCACAGAAGACATTGTTGACAAATGCCTGAAAGACTGCAGGGGCGTTACACAGGCATTACAAGGTATTCATAATGCCCAGATCTTGTGTTAAAGGCGGTCTTCCATTTGTGGACTAGAAAGATGCGAATCAGATTGTATGCCCCACGTAAGTCCAATTTGGTGAAAAAGCGAGCATCCTGTAATGAGTCATACAGTTTAGTGATCAATGGTATGGGATAGCGATTCTTGATGGTTATGTTGTTCAAGGCCCTGTAGTCAATGCAGGGTCTGAGCCCACCATCCTTCTTACTGACGAAAAAAGAAGCCAGCCCCAGCAGGATAGGAGGAAGGGCGAATTAAACCTTTAGCTAGGTTCTCTTGGATGTACTCCTCCATGGATTTGGTTTCAGCCTTGGAGAGTGGAAAAGTCCTCCCTTTAGGAAGTGGAGCTCCGGGAAAGAGGTCGATCTTGCAGTCATAAGGACGGTGGGGTGGCAGCACGTCGGCTGCTTTGTTCTCAAACACATCCGCAAAGTCTGTGTATACTTAAGGAAGGTTTGAAGGAGTCTGTATACTGGCTATGGGAATAGGGGGTAGAGGAATGACTTTAGCAAGGCAGGAGTGGAAACAGGAGGTACCCCAGGAGGCCAGTTGTCCCTCAGCCCAGTCGACATGTGGATTGTGTACCCGAAACCAAGGATGACAAGCTGTGCTGGGGAATGAATGATCTCAAACTGCAGTTGTTCAGTGTGGAGGACTCCTACAGTCAGGGTCAGGGGTGCTGACTCAAAATGGATCATGCCCGAACCAAGGGGGGTGCCATCCAGGGTAGTTATTTTGAGACAATGTCTTTTCTGTAGAAGAGGCAAAGCAGCTTGAATCATAAAACTGTGATCCAGGAAGTTTCCAGCTGCCCCTGAATCAATGAAGGCTTGAGTGTGGACAGTATTCTGAAGGAAGGTAAGGGTAACAGGTACCAGGATCCGAGAGGAGTGAGGGGATTTAGTTGAGACCATGCTTAGAGGTACCCCAGTGTTATCCCCTAAGCATTGACTTTTCCCGGCCGCATGTCACAGTCCTTTAGTTGGTGGGTGTTTGATCTACAATAAAAACATAGTCTCAGTCTCCTTCTTCTCTGCCTTTAGGACTCTGAAGGTTTGAAGGAGGAGAGATCCATGGATTCATCTACTTAGGTATGTCAGTATATTTATAAGAATCTTAGCAGTGCTATCCAAATAATATATATAAGTTTATGGCAGGGTTATAAACACAATACAAAGAAATAGAAACCCTTATCAACCATGCACCTACTAGACCATACAATTAATATAAATACCTGAATTCTTTTATTTAGTTAATATCCATGAACATATTGAACTATATTTGCAATAAAAGGAAACTAAATAAAAGTTTATATGCGTTAAACCAACTCTTAAGATATGCTATCCTTCTTACAAAACCCAGAAAAATATACCTTCACAATTCAGCCTTTTATTTATTTAACACAATGGGACTAAAAACCTTTAACATCCAAGCAATACAATTCTAAACAGTGTTTATAAAACAATAGGATAATATATATATTCTGCTATTTAACTGCAATTTATCCTAATACAAAATTAACTGACAATATCAGAACTTGCATAGATGAGTTACTTGGTCAATCAGACGCAGATTTAAACAATATATATATAGGCTGTGAAATGCTAACTAAAACACACTGTTTCTTTAAATCTATTAAATACAAATTGACTATGCATATAACTTATCTTATAATAAAACTTTTATATACATCACCCAAATAAACAGCAATCCGGTTCCCAATGTTTTGCAACAGATCCAATTCACCTCAGAAATTCAAAATTGGGGTAAAGCATATGGAGTCCATATGGTAGGTGTGTGCTTTTGATTAATAACTGCCGCAGTTACTCCTTTCTGGATCAAAATAACACCACCCTTTCTTAGTCTCTATGCTGGGGTTAAATCCTCTGATCTCACCCCTCCCCTTTTTGATTATTTATCAGTCATTGGTGAATATTGGAAACGCCCACGGCCTTGTCTTGGATTAGTTCTTTGCATGGATTGGTTTATTTGGTAAATGTGTTGTCAAGGAAATGCATTCTTTGCAACAACCAATCATCTCATGGTTGCAATTCCGCATCATAACACTAGGTGGCAGCAGACGTACAAACAAACAAATACAACAAGACCATCTCTAACATTTTTAAGCAAGTTAAAAAAAAAATTTCTTTCATAAAATGGTTATTTAATCAGATCACACTCTCTGCATTAATCATATATAACCCCAATTACAGATGGTTAATATTAGGTTATTTTTTTCTGATTATTCTGATACCAAATATGTTATATTATTAACATTTTATTTTATTTAGGTAATTTAATACTGCTAATTATTAGTTTAAAATGCATTACAATGTTATCGGTATCCTGGCATTTATATGTGAATAATAGCTTATTTTTAATTCAGTATTGTACTGTATTCCAAGTGAATCCTGTCTATGTAGATCTGAAATAAAAATAAATGTTAATAATCACTTCTCTTCAGGTCCATAAACATCTATTCATGTTCTTAAACACACAGAGGCCAAGATATTCATGCCTTCAAAATATACACATATATGTACACACACACATACATATATATACACATATATATACATATACATATATATATATATATACACATATATATATATATATACACACACACATACACATCTCATATCCATTAAAATATATACAGTTGTTTTAAAATCATAATGTAAGTCATGTGCCTTCACTGTATTATCCTAATGTAACGTTCTAACTGCCCTTTCAGTAACTTCAGACTCCCTGTCTCCCATTCACTACATGGGGTCCCCTGCATCAAAGGGCAGATGCTGAAAATCTCACATGACTTGTCACCTGAGCTAGATTCCTAGGTATATTGGGAGGGGTAAATAGATTTTATCTCACATTCCCAAGCAATCATACATATGGTCTTCTGAAACTGTGGCTACATTTTAATTAAACCAAATGTTGTATTGTCAAGCTTTTGGAGACATCCTGGAGATGTGTATTCAGAATTTTACCTGTGTTAATTGAAGAAGTGGGGGAAGAGCTGAACATGATTGAAGTCAGTTTGTCTGAGAGGAATGAATCAAATTTTTTTTTCTGATCAGTGAAATATCTGATCAAAAATACAGATTTATTAATCTTGAGATATATGATTAAAATATATATATTTATTAATCTCACGTATACCATGACATAAATCCCCCTTCCAATTTTAAATAGATGTAGGACACATGTATTTAAATTGGCCTAAAGTCAATGGTATTTGATGAGGATCAACCGTATATCTCAGTTCATTTTATGACACTTCATTCCCCCTCTATAACTTGTAGTTGGGATCTGGGATGACATGCTCGCAGTTGATTTATATGGACCCATTTATCTATGAAACTTTCATTTTTGGGGATCCGTATTTTATAGGCCACTGGAGATATTTTGTCAGTAATGACGAAAGGACCTTTCCATGAGGGAAGAAATTTCTTCTCCCTAACCTGATCTCTTCCAAAGTTATAAAGATAAACTTTATCATTTATTTCATATTCCTTTTTGGATGTTTTGAGATCATAATAGGTCTTAGTGGCAGTTGCGGCTCTTTCTAAATTCCTTTGAGCAAATGCAAAGGCATATTGCAGGTGTTTCCTTAGGTTTTCCACATATTGATGTGTATTGGCAGCGTTTATCAAATTTTGGTCTGATGTACGGTACAGCAGATGCTGAGGTAGAACCATTCTTCTACCAGTCATCAGTTCAAAAGGTGACATCTTGGTAGCACTACTTGGAGTTGCTCTTAATGCCATTAAGACTAGAGGTAGTTTTACATCCCAGTCTTTACCTGTTTCACTCACAAACTTTTTGAGGATTTTAACAATGGACTGGTTGTAACGCTCTACACCACCACTTGAGGCAGCTCTATAAGCAATATGGAGCTTTCTTTTAACCCCTAGTATTTTCCACATTTTTGTCATCACTTCGCTAGTGAAGTGGGTCCCCCGATCTGACTCGATTCTTTGGGGCAGACCAAATCTGGAAAATATATGGTTGATGAGCAATGCTGCACATGTTTCAGCACTATTGTTAGGTGCACTAATGCACTCTACCCATTTAGTGAACAGGCATGTCACTGTTAACATGTACTTGTTACCTCTTGATGACCTTGTTACCGGACCAATAAAATCAATTTGTATATCTGACCATGGCATTACCATCCCCCTTTTCTGCAATGGCGCTCTATGTGTTGGTGCAGTGGGTTGGAACTGTGGGCAGATTAAACACCCTTGACAGTAGGTTTGAACATCTTTCAACATGTGTGGCCAAAAAGCATAATCACGTAATATTTCATACGTGAGTTTGGCACCACGATGACCAGATGTGGGAGCATCATGGGCATGTTGAAGCATTAGACCTCTGAACTTGGTGGGTACTACCCACTGCTGGATGCCAGTTTTGGAGGTTCTAATTAACAAACCATCCTGTAATTTGAATTGTGATTTAGATTTTATTAAGATTCTCAGATCTTCTTTGCCAATACAATCATCTTTTGAGATGGGGTTGCTTTCAGGATCTTCTATGTGTTTATAGAAGATGCCTACAATGGGGTCTTCTTTTTGACTAGTGATCAGGTCCTCACTAGGAGAATCCTGACTCCATTGTACCAAGTTAGGCTCACTCTGTTGTTTTGCCTGGTTTCTGGTAATGGCTTCTACCTGAATTGCACCCATTAAGTGGTCAATATTAAGGAGTTCTCCAGTTATGGCTCCTTGTTTGGCTAATGAATCCGCAAGGTCATTGCCTTCCTTATCAGGACCTAAAACTCTGGAATGACCCTTGGTCTTTTTCCAGTGTATGGTTAAATCATTGGATACTACCAGATTATCAATCTCGCAGAACAACTTGCCATGCTTGACTGGTTTGTTATTGCTTTTCTGCATGCCATTTCTTTTCCAAGTTGGCAGGTATTCAACAAAACTGTCACGCACATAATTTGAGTCAGTTATGATCACAAATTCATGAATACCATGTTCAATAGCCATTTCAATGGTTTTGAAAACAGCAGTTAGTTCTGCAACTTGACTGGATCTTGGTCCAATGTTGAAACCTACAGATATATTTGGGAATCCATTTGCCCCCGTTATACCAATGCCAGCGACTAATCTGCGCTCATTATCAATAGTGGCATGGTAAGAACAACCATCAACATATACCCAAGGTAATGTTTGACAATGGTCCTCATTGTACATTTTATATGGGGAAAGCAATTGTTCTTCCAGAAAATCATCTTCTGATAATTCTTCCCCAGGATCTCTAGCAGTACAGTCGTGGAGCTCAGCAAGCCCTTGTGCGACTGGATTCTTTTTATTCTGCTTGTAGCGAATTTCTAAGGGCCAGCCTTGCAAGGAAAGAGTCCACGCTGTTATGCGGCTATTAGACAAATTCCCATCTCTTATTCTCTCACTTTGCAAATATAGCAAAGGCTGGTGGGCCGTTTCCACAATAATTTTCTCGCCCTGTATATAGCTGCGGAAATTTTGTAGAGCCCATACAGTAGATAAGAGGGCTTTTTCGCGATCGCTAAATTTTATTTCTACTGGGGATAGATTTTTGCTCGCATAAGCAATGGCTTTGTTCAAATTATCATGCTTTTGGTATAACACAGCACTCATGCTTACATCTGTGTACCCTGTTTCTAAGTAGAAAGGTTTACCACCTTCAGGGTACGCTAAGCAAGGTGCTTGAGTGAGTTTTCTCTTCAGCTCTCTGATGGCTGTCTCTTGAGACTCACTCCAGTGCCATTTCACATCCTTCTTTAGAAGAAGTAGTAGTGGTTTAGCTAATTCCGCATAATTATCAATGAATTTGCGAGAATAATTCGTCATACCCAGGAATGATCTCAATTCCTTTAAGTTAGTTGGGTTTTTAGAATTCACTATAGCTTCCACCTTTTTCTTCTGGGGATTTAATCCATCAGAGGTAACTTCATGTCCCAAGAAGTTTACACGAGTGCGGCACCATTGAGCTTTTTGCAGGGATAATTTGACACCTGCCCTTTTAAGTTGGCTGAGGACATGTTTAAGCTCTGCGAGGTGTTTTTCAAAGTCTGTGCTTTTGATTAAAACATCATCAACATAAGATAAGGTCCCCCTTTCCAGTGCATCAGGCATAGCCTTATGCATGAATACAGCAAATTCATGTCCAGAATTTATGTATCCAAATGGAAGTCTCTGGAATGCATATTGGACCTTTTGGAAAGAGAACGCTAGCTTATATTGGTCCTCTTCATGTACCTTTATGGTCCAGTATCCCTGTGCACAATCAATGGCAGTGAATATTTTGGATCCCTGCATTTGTGCAAGGCACTGGTCAATGTATGGTACAGGCCAACCAGACATGTACACTCGTTTGTTTAGCTGTCTTAAATCAGCACACAAACGCCATTGTCCATTGGGCTTAAGGACACCTAGAATAGGATTATTATAAGAGCTGTGCACCTGTCTGATAATACCTCTTTCTTCCAAATTCCTTATGATCTCTGCAAGAGAATCATATGAGGCTAAGGGAAGTCTGTATTGTTTGACAAATACAGGTGGTGCATCGGGATCTGTTTGTATTCTTGCAATGTGCAAGTCTGTAGTACCACAGTCATAAGAATCCTTAGCAAAAATATCCTTGTACTCCATCAGTAGTTCTCGCAGCTGTTGGCGTTCATCATCGCTGGAACAGCCATTAGCTAAGGATATTTGCTCTTCGACTATTTGCTGAAATCCTGGAAAGATTTCAGGCTGTCCTATTTCATAGGCTTCTTCCAGTCTAGAGGTGAGATCCCCTTGATTATAATTTACATTGCTCCCATGACTCTGGGTATTGGGGTAATCTTGCTGTTTGATTGGCTGATCAAACACTAGAGAGGCTTCTTCAATTTTACAGATGCCTTCCTCTGAGCTGAAGGGATAAATAGATTGAACATTAAATAGACCCTCTGGCATAGATGCAAAGGATTGTTCTATTAATTGTTCTTCAGTTAGGTATCCTTCAGGTATTAGCCCAATTACATTATTCTGGAATCCAAAAGTGTAATAACTTGATTCCAGTGCATATCCTATGGTAGTTCCCTTGGATAATGTTATATCCTGTGGGGTCATGTTATGCACAATAATATGTATTGGAACAGTTCCAATATTCACCATAGGAGTGTAAGTCACTGTGACACCCAGATTTTGTATTCTATGGGAGAGGCAAATTAGTGTTTCAGAAGTTTTTAATTTCTGACCTCTCTTTACCTGTAAGGGTAAAAGAAATTTATCAGCCCCAGCAGGAATTATAACATCACTAGATACCTGCATATTCACAGCATATGGCAATTGCTGGTTTGATTTCAGGGCTGCATTTTCATCCTGAAATACTTCAGGGTCCCCCTTTAACCTGCTCCAAAGGCAAGAGTTAATCAAATCTATTTGTATGGCATATCTATGTAAAATATCATTGCCAATGTATATTTGATTATGGGGAGTATTTAAAACTAAAAACAGGTGCTTCACTGACTTATTACCAATAGAGATAGATAATAAGCACTTAGCTGTGATGTTATAGCTTTCAGACCTGTCATCCAGGCCGTTGACACAGTGGTCTTGGGGAGAAAGATATTTAATCACTTTAGGTTCAGCTATTTGCGCTAATAAACCTTCGCTTATATAGCTAGCTTCCTGTTTTAAATTTATTTTAGCATACTTGGTTTTACCAAGGTCATGCACTTGTATAGGGATAAATAGATCCTCTTTAACTCTCTCAATCCCTGTGAGGTATTGAGCATGGTCTCCCCCTTTAGGGATTTTAGGATCCCCCTTGTGGAGTGATATGGTTAATATATCGCCATCTAGGGAGATATTCGCTATTTTTCCGGGCGAAATTTTAAAAGTATTACCATCAGAGCCACTAAAAGGAGTCTGATCATCTATTTGTAGAATAGTGATTTCAGGTGTAGAGTTATTCCTGAAATGAATCTCCACAGCATCTGGTTTCTCTTCCACCACGTGACAGCTGTGTCGGGTGCGAGATGTACCAGATTTTTCATAATTGATAGGCCGTTTAACTTGCGACCAAATTACATTATTTATGCAATCAATTATGGTGCTTAATCGTTTCAGGAGATCACTACCAATAATTAAACGATCAGTTGGCAGATCCACTATAATGACAGGGTGTCTTATGACCCTGTTCCCCAATTTAAATTTTAACCAGGCAGTACCGTAGACTTTTAGGGAGTCACCCCCAACACCTATTAGAGAACCGTCAAATTCTCTTATTTTGGGTTTGTGGGGTGTTAGCTCATTTAGCTGTGTGTAGTACCTGTGGGATAAGATAGTTGCCTGTGACCCAGTGTCAATTAATCCCCTGATAGGGTTGGAGACTGAATCTTGCAGCTCAACTAGTACATAATATCTTCCTGCAGTTTCTATCATTTCACACATAAAATTTGCATTCTTGTACATCTGTGGGCTTCGCCACGTTTTACCTGGATCCGCTGCGTCATTCGATGCAGAGGAAATTTCATACCTACCTGTTTCCCCTATGACAAGGTCAGCTGGGTTCTTGTGTACTGCATCTGTGGAAATAATGTTAAGAGAACACTGCAGAGGAAAAGTTTGGTTAATTTTTCCCGGCTGATATCGCTCATTGTCACAGCTAATTTGTCCGTTTCCGGTCTGTGGGGAGATAACATGATTAGTATCATTGATATTTATTACTACATTTTGTATATCTCTCCCCTCCCCTTCAGGTGATACTGCAGTATTTATGACTGTGCCTGTGGTCCACTGCTGACCACTGGCTGTACCCCTAAAAAAAGTATTGTTCGGTTGCTGAGCCGTAGATTTTTGACTCATATTAGCGATTTGTTCGCTCAACCGATTTAATTGGGTAAACAGCATATCTACCTGATTGTACAAGTTACCTCTACCCCTGGGCCTATCTCTTGGTGCCCCATTGTACTGATTCCTGGACCATTGGGTTCCCTCAGAATCAGGGCCACTATTTCTATTCTGGCGTGGTTGCCCCTGGGGTTCAGCTTGTTCAGCATTAGTACTTTGGGGAGCATTATATACCTGGGGTGTCTGGTTACCCTGAGAATATCTTCGCCGTCTATTGTATCTACCCTTGCGCGGATACCAATTATTTGGTGAGTATTCTCTTTGTGAGTAATTATTCACCTGATTATGTCCCCCACTTTGGTTATAGTCTCCCTGCGCCTCAACCTGTGTAGGGGGAGGGGCAGAATTAAACCTCTGTGGAGATGGCCTGTTTTGACTGGCCACCTCTGCATAAGTTCTCTTGTTAGACTCCAAATTGAGGGGTTTAGGTGACACCCTAGTTTCTGCTACAATTTTGGGTTTTGATTCCTTTTTAACCCCCTGCTCACTGGACTGCTGAATAGAGTATAATTTTGTACTCTCTTTGATCAGCCATTCCAATGAGCAGTCCTCATCAAAATCTCTAGCTAAGTTAATTTTGATGGGTGTAGGCAGTGCTTCAAAAAATAAATTTACAAATTCTGAGCCGTCAAATTTGGGATTATCTTCAGCCATACTGTACGCATTTTTCAATACAGAAAGGAATTCGATTGGACTCTGATTCGCACGACACTTTAAACCATATACCGCTATCTTCGCTGCAGTTTTAGTGCGATATTGCCCGAATTCTTTTCTGCATTGTCGTTTTACCCCATTCCAGGAATGAATATTCATATCCTTTAGTGAGGCAAAGAATTTGTGATGCTTACTGTCAAATACCCAAGGTAGAAATTCAATTTTCAATTTCTCACTTGTAACATTCATTATAGCTAACGCATTTTCAAAAGCCTGTAAATGATCAATTACAGATGTTGTTCCCTTATTGGAGAATATAGGTACTGCGCGTTGTACGAAGGTGATTATTTTATGGGAATCATAGACTTTATCAGACTTATTTTGGGACTCTCTGTTAGAGTTTCCCTCCCCCGCATCAGCTGCGCTACAGCTGTCCTCTGGATTTACATCCTGAGGGGATTGTCTATTTGGGAAATCTACTTCTGACCCGTTAGGGGTCATTTGTCTATGTTGTTCTATATATTTTCGTACCTCGTCCCTGACGCGTTCGCTAAAGGAGTTAGCATTATCTGTATTATTCTCATTGCTAATATAGGGGTTTTCATTATGGCGATATGACCTTTTTAAATCGCTTAATTCTCTCTGGCTTTGCGCAAGCTGTTTATTTAAATCTTGTATCTGTGCGATTAAGTCCATATTGTGCTTATCTAAGGTGGCTAGGTTTTGGGCAAATTCATCCATTTTATTTTTGGCTGTTTTTAAACCCTCTTCGCGTCTGCGTGAGGAACGAATACTATTTTCTAGCTCCTGTATTTGCAATCGTTTGTCTGTGACACAAAACGACATTTCGTCAATTATGCATATTAGAAGGGGCCAAGATTTTAGTATTAGTTTTTCTCGCTTTTTGGGATCTTTGCATTGATTAATCATTAATAATTCCTGGAAGAATTCATTCTCTTCATTCCACATATTATTATTAACGGTAATATTTTTAGCCCTAGTTTCAAGCATATCCACAAAATCATTTAATTCACCAGCAATATTTAACTTCCCTTTAATGTAACTTAAGATATCTTTCTTAAGGACCTGACCTTTAGTAATGGGTATTGTAATGGGACCAATTTCATTGCTATGTATAGAATTAAATGATTCACTTCTGGCTACAGACATTATTGTATTGGTTTAGTATTTATTTAAATAAAATGCTAATACAATTTTTGCCAATAAAAAGAGAGAAAAATTTTATATTTCAAAAAAAAAAATATTATTAATTTTGAAATATGAAAAATTAATATTCCGAAATATGAAAAATTAATATTTTTGATTAACTTTGAAAATATGAAAAATTAATATTTTTGATTAATTTTGAAATATGAAAAATTAATATTTTTATTAATTTTTCAAAATTAATCTTTAATAATATTTCAAGATATTAATATCAATCTCGAAATATGAAAATTAATATTTCAACTTTTCAAAAAAAATTATATCTTCAAAATATTAATATCGAAATATGAATTTATTTCTTTCTCTCTTTTATAATAATTTCTATTTACTTACAAATATATTATATCAATTATGATGGAATATTAATAAATCTCAGAAAAAGTGCCTCCAATTATTATGTCAGTATATTTATAAGAATCTTAGCAGTGCTATCCAAATAATATATATAAGTTTATGGCAGGGTTATAAACACAATACAAAGAAATAGAAACCCTTATCAACCATGCACCTACTAGACCATACAATTAATATAAATACCTGAATTCTTTTATTTAGTTAATATCCATGAACATATTGAACTATATTTGCAATAAAAGGAAACTAAATAAAAGTTTATATGCGTTAAACCAACTCTTAAGATATGCTATCCTTCTTACAAAACCCAGAAAAATATACCTTCACAATTCAGCCTTTTATTTATTTAACACAATGGGACTAAAAACCTTTAACATCCAAGCAATACAATTCTAAACAGTGTTTATAAAACAATAGGATAATATATATATTCTGCTATTTAACTGCAATTTATCCTAATACAAAATTAACTGACAATATCAGAACTTGCATAGATGAGTTACTTGGTCAATCAGACGCAGATTTAAACAATATATATATAGGCTGTGAAATGCTAACTAAAACACACTGTTTCTTTAAATCTATTAAATACAAATTGACTATGCATATAACTTATCTTATAATAAAACTTTTATATACATCACCCAAATAAACAGCAATCCGGTTCCCAATGTTTTGCAACAGATCCAATTCACCTCAGAAATTCAAAATTGGGGTAAAGCATATGGAGTCCATATGGTAGGTGTGTGCTTTTGATTAATAACTGCCGCAGTTACTCCTTTCTGGATCAAAATAACACCACCCTTTCTTAGTCTCTATGCTGGGGTTAAATCCTCTGATCTCACCCCTCCCCTTTTTGATTATTTATCAGTCATTGGTGAATATTGGAAACGCCCACGGCCTTGTCTTGGATTAGTTCTTTGCATGGATTGGTTTATTTGGTAAATGTGTTGTCAAGGAAATGCATTCTTTGCAACAACCAATCATCTCATGGTTGCAATTCCGCATCATAACACTAGGTGGCAGCAGACGTACAAACAAACAAATACAACAAGACCATCTCTAACATTTTTAAGCAAGTTAAAAAAAAAATTTCTTTCATAAAATGGTTATTTAATCAGATCACACTCTCTGCATTAATCATATATAACCCCAATTACAGATGGTTAATATTAGGTTATTTTTTTCTGATTATTCTGATACCAAATATGTTATATTATTAACATTTTATTTTATTTAGGTAATTTAATACTGCTAATTATTAGTTTAAAATGCATTACAATGTTATCGGTATCCTGGCATTTATATGTGAATAATAGCTTATTTTTAATTCAGTATTGTACTGTATTCCAAGTGAATCCTGTCTATGTAGATCTGAAATAAAAATAAATGTTAATAATCACTTCTCTTCAGGTCCATAAACATCTATTCATGTTCTTAAACACACAGAGGCCAAGATATTCATGCCTTCAAAATATACACATATATGTACACACACACATACATATATATACACATATATATACATATACATATATATATATATATATACACATATATATATATATATACACACACACATACACATCTCATATCCATTAAAATATATACAGTTGTTTTAAAATCATAATGTAAGTCATGTGCCTTCACTGTATTATCCTAATGTAACGTTCTAACTGCCCTTTCAGTAACTTCAGACTCCCTGTCTCCCATTCACTACATGGGGTCCCCTGCATCAAAGGGCAGATGCTGAAAATCTCACATGACTTGTCACCTGAGCTAGATTCCTAGGTATATTGGGAGGGGTAAATAGATTTTATCTCACATTCCCAAGCAATCATACATATGGTCTTCTGAAACTGTGGCTACATTTTAATTAAACCAAATGTTGTATTGTCAAGCTTTTGGAGACATCCTGGAGATGTGTATTCAGAATTTTACCTGTGTTAATTGAAGAAGTGGGGGAAGAGCTGAACATGATTGAAGTCAGTTTGTCTGAGAGGAATGAATCAAATTTTTTTTTCTGATCAGTGAAATATCTGATCAAAAATACAGATTTATTAATCTTGAGATATATGATTAAAATATATATATTTATTAATCTCACGTATACCATGACAGGTAACTGGAGCTGCTGAAGGGGTAGCGGATGCTGCCGAAACTGGGCGAATAGGAGGAAGGGAGGGAAGGACCCTCCTTGTTCTTTCTCTCTCGGCTTGCCTTTCCTGAAAGCGAGAGTCCAGATTGATACAAAGCACTATAAAGTCATTCAAAGAAGAAGGAATATCACGTTAAGTGAGTTCATCTTTGATGCGTTCATGGAGACCCCTCCTAAAGGCTACCTTGAGAGCACTGCCATTCCAAGTGGTTTCAAGTGCCAAGGTGCGGAACTCGATGGCAAATTGTGCCACAGTTTTATTGCCCTGGTGGATATCCAGGAGAGAATATTCTGCAGCAGAGGTACGGCCAGAAGTCCCAAACACAGAAGATAAAGCAGAAATGAACTCATCAGCATCATGCAGGAGTGTAGCATTCTGTTCCAAAAGGGGAGAGACCCAGGCTAGGGCCTTGTCCTTTAGCAAGGAAATGATAAAGGTGACCCTTGACTGATGAGACTGAAAGGTGTGAGGATCATTGTGGAAGTGCAGCCTGCATTGGTTTAGAAAGCCCCTGCAATCAGTATTACCTTCATACTTGTCACCAGGCAAGGGTATCCTAGGTATACTTCCAGAAGCAGAGGAAGAAGTCACAGTACTAGGAGTAGGGGCTGGTTGTGTAGCAACAGGAGCGGCATCCCTCACTGCAACTAGTAAGGAGAGTTGAGCGGTAATAGCCTCTAGCTTGGAATCCAATCCATATTCTGCAACTGTGTGGTATGGGTTCCCAACATCTGTCCCTGAAGATAAACAGCTCGTGCCACCTCATCTGGCTGCATGGCCCAAGTATAATGTAACGCTTGTGGGATACTCCTCTATAAGACCAAACTCGGCCAGTAGTCTTGTTATCCTGGCGTCGAGCCAGAGTGATAGGAAATATCCCAGAGCAGAGAAAGTTAGTGAGATGAGGAAGGCGGCACTCACCACAGGCAGGACAGTCCCCAGCAGCAACAGCAGAGCAGAGCAGTCCAAGGATGAACCAGTAGAATGGTCAGACAGGCAGGCAGGGATGGTAACAGTAAAAGCAGTTCAAGGATAAACCACTAGAATGGTCAGGCAGGCAGGGTTTGGGAACAGAAGAGCAGTCCAAGGGCACATCACTAGAATGGTCAGGCAGGCAGGGTTTGGCAACAGTAAAAGCAGTCCAAGGGCACACTACTAGAATGGTCAGGCAGGCAGGGTTTGGCAACAGTAAAAGCAGTCCAGCAGTTTAAGGGTTAAGGCAGGTAGAGTAGTCAGACAGGCAGGTTCAGCAACAGTGATCAATCCAGCAGTTTAAGGGTTAAGGCAGGTAGAGTAGTCAGACAGGCAGGTTTAGCAACAGTTATCAGGCACAAGAAAGAACGATCTGTCTCATACAGGAGCACACAAAGTAACACCTCTACTTGGGCAGTGACAGATCATTCTATGAGCATTTAAAGATTTGTGACACTGAGCTCAGACCGGCATCCGGAGCGTGCGGCGATGACGTCAGCGCTACACACACCCGGAGCCGACACTGCCCCTGGCAACGAGCAGGGAAGGAGATGCTGCATCCCTAGCAACGGCTAGAATGGCGAGGCGTGACAGATTGATGTTGCGATTTGAGACTACCTTAGGTAGAAAACCTAAATAAAGTATGTAAAACTGCATTATCAGCATGGAAAATAAAGGCAGATCACACTGTAAAGCAGAAATCTCAGAGACTCTGCGAGCTGAGGCGATAGCCAACAAAACAAAAGCTTCCAGGATAGAAGTTTAAGATCAACAGAATGCATAGGCTCAAACGGAGCCTGCTGCAAAACAGGAAGAACAAGGTTGAGGCTCCAATGAGGAGCAACAGGTTTAAACACAGGTCTGATTCTAGCCAGAGCCTGAACAAAAGACTGCACGTCAGGAAGATCCGCTAATCTCTTGTGCAGTAAGACCGACAGGGCCGAGATCTGACCCTTCAGAGAACTGACAGATAAACTCTTTTCCAATCCATCTTGGAGAAAGGATAGAATCCGGGTAACCTTCACCTTGTGCCATGGAAGACTGCGTTCCTCACACCAATGAAGGTAAGTACGCCATACCACGTCGTAGATACGGTGAGTAACAGGCTTGCAAGCCTTGATTAAAGTGTCTATCACACTATCTGATAAACCTCTCTGGATAAGACTAAATGTTCAATTTCCAAGCAGTCAGTCTCAGAGAATCGAGATTTTGATGTAGGAAAGGACCCTGAGTTAGAAGGTCCGTACAGCATGGTAACCTCCACGGAAGGGAGGAGGACATTGATGCGAGCCACCACTTGAGGAAGAAGGGTGGTATTGAGACGAGAAGCCATGAGGTCTATCTCCGGAACCCCCATCTGAGAGTTATCTCTGAGAACACCTCGGGTGGAGAGCTCCCCTGTCAGGGTGCCAGAAATCAGACTAAGCCAAGAAGTGTAAAAATAATCACACCTTTATTAATAACAAAAATAATAAAAAGTCCATAAGTCAAATAACAAGCCAGGAGTCAAAACCAGAGCTGGTAGTCAGACGAACTGAGTCAGGAGCCAAAGCGAGTAGTCAGACGAGCCGGGATCAGGAACAAGGAGAACAGCAAAGTCAGGAACAAGCCAGGGATCAGGAACCAGAAGAGACGTCAGACTAGCCAGGTAATACACAGGAACTCAGAAACAGGTCTGAGACAATGCAAGGGCAAAGCATACTGAACAGAGGCCCTTTAAATAATAAGTGATGACATCACAATTCTGAGACTGCAACCTGTCTCACACGGATGATGTACAACAGTCTGACCATAAGAGGGCGTACAGGAAATGAGCAGCATCACACACTCTGAACCAGATTCAGCAAGAAAAGTGAGTAAAATGGCTGCCAGCAGCACATGGCAAACAAAGCAGGGAAAAAACCCTGACAGTACCCTCCCCTCAACAACCCCTTCCCCGCGGGAGGACAAAAGGCTTATTGGGTAAACGGACATGGAAGGCACGGAGGAGGGCGGGAGCATGAACATCAGAGGAGGGAACCCATGAACGCTCCTCTGGACCGTAACCCCTGAGTCAACCAAATACTGTACGCGACCCCTGGATGAGAGTCAATAATGCTGCTGACCTCATATTCTTCATGGTTGTCAACAAAGATAGGACGGGGACGAGGCAACACAGTGGTAAACCGATTACAAACCAATGAAAAACATTGGAGATGCGCATTGCAGGAGGAAGGTCAAGAGCATAGGCCACAGGATTGACCCGTCAAAGAATCCAAAAAGGACCAACATAATGGGGAGCCAGTTTATTGGAAGGCACACAAAGGTTCAAGTTGCGGGAGGACAGCCAAACCCTCTCACCAACCTGGTAGAAAGGCCCGGTCAGAAGCCTACGATCAGCCTGGAACTTTTGGCACTGCATAGAGCGATGAAGGCAATCCTGAATCTGCACCCACGTGGAACAGAGTTGCTGGAGATGCTCCTCCAAAGCCGGAATTCCCTGAGACATGAATGAATTGGGCAACAAGGATGGTTGAAACCCATAATTCGCCATGAACGGGTAGAACTGGGAGGAAGCATTAATAGCACTATTACGAGTGAACTCTGCCCAAGGTAAGAGTTCAGACCAATTATTGTGGTGATCTGAGACATAGCAACGGAGGAACTGTTCCAGAGCTCCCTGTCGCCAAGTTCATAATTGCACTCCGCCAAAGACAATTTCTTAGAGAAGAAACCGCATGGATGCAAGGAACCATCAGGCATAGGACGTTGAGACAAGAGGGCACCTACTCCAGTCTCAGACGCATCAACCTCAAGAACAAAAGGCAGGACAGGGTTAGGATGAGCCAGAACTGGAGCGGCAGCAAAGGCAGTCTTAAGACTCTCAAAAGCCTTTTTGGTAGTAGGTGACCAATGGAGTGGATCATTCTCCTTATGGGTCATGTCAGTGATAGGTTTGACCAAGGAAGAAAAGTTTTCAATAAACTTCCTATAGTAACTGGCAAAGTCCAAAAAACGTTGAATAGAGCGAAGACCAACTGGGTGAGGCCACTGCAGGACTGCAGACAACTTGTCAGGATCCATGGAGAACCCTGCAATGGAGATTACATAACCTAGAAAGGTTACTTGAGTCTGATGGAACTCACATTTCTCGAGTTTACAAAACAGGCCATTCTCACGTAGTCTCTGAAGTACCCATGTAACATCAGAACGATGAGACTCAAGAGTGGGTGAGTGTATGACGATATCATCTAAGTACACCACAACACACTGTTGCAACATATCTCGTAGAACATCATTAATAAATTCCTGGAAAACAGCTGGAGCATTGCATAGGCCAAAGGGCATTACAAGATACTCATAATGCCCGCTCCTGGTGTTAAATGCTGTTTTCCATTCGTGGCCCTCCTTAATCCTAACGAGATTGTATGCTCCTCTCAAATCAAGTTTAGAAAAGACTGTAGCTCCCTTGAGGCGGTCAAAGAGTTCCGTAATGAGCGGAATAGGGTAAGCATTCTTAATGGTAAGACGATTAAGACCCCTATAATTGATGCATGGTCTTAACTCGCCAGCCTTTTTCTTCATGAAGAAAAAGCCAGCCCCTGCAGGAGAGCAGGATTTGCAAATGATCCCCCATGACAGAGCATCAGCAACATACTCCTCCATAGCACAATTCTCTGCAACCGAAAGAGGGTAAACCCGACCCCAAGGAGGAATGGCTACGGGTTGCAGGTCTATGGCACAATCATAAGACCGGTGAGGAGGCAATGTACTGGCACGCACCTTGTCAAAAACGTCTTGGAACTCTCGTACTCCTCAGGCAATTGAGATACTGAAGAAGTGCACAGGACTTTGACTGGTTTCCGAAGACAAGTGGAAATACATTGCAGAGACCACGACAAAATTTCGGACCTACACCAGTCGAGACTGGGATTGTTCTTTTAGAGCCAGGGATAACCCAGAACAACCGGAAAATGCAGAGAGTTAATCACCTGGAACTGGAGGGTTTCAAAATGGAGAGCCCCAACAGCCATGGATAACGGAGTGGTTTCGTGAGTAACGAGTGCAGGCTGAAGAGGCCTGCCATCAATGGCCTCAATAGCAAGCGGAACGGACTGAGCCAATACAGGAATGGAGTGCTGTGATACAAAAGCACTGTCCATGAAATAGCCCGCAGCACTGGAGTCAACAAGAGCCTGGGTGACTATGGAGGAGTCCACCTAGGAAAGGACAACCGTGACCAAAGGTTTCTCCTTTAGCGGTTCCGGGGACGAGTATAAACCACCCAAGATCTGCCCCCGACAGGACCCTAGGTGCGAGCGTTTAACCGGCCGTGTAGGGCAAAACATTAAAAGGTGGCCCTGTAACCCGCAATAGAGACAGAGCCCCTCCCTCCTCCTAAAGACCCTCTCCACCGCAGAGAGATGCGTAAATCCCAACTGCATTGGCATAGCAGTACCTAGTGACTTTGGACCAGGAGACATGGGAGGAGAGGGAGGCATGGGTAGGAACGACAACATAGGAGACAACGGTACAGGAGGCTTCCGCAAGTGCTCCTTGAAAGAGGGCCTCTCTCTGAGTTTGATGTCAATTAGGATTAAAAAAGACACCAAAGCCTTGAGATGCTCTGGTAAATCTCTGGCAGCAACTTCGTCTTTAATCACATCAGAAAGCCCATGAAAGAAGGCGGCAACAAGGGCTTTATTGTTCCAACCAACCTCTGTGGCAAGCGTATGGAACTCAATGGCATACTGAGCAACAGATCTCATACCTTGCTGAATGAACATGAGTCATTTGGCAGCAGAGGAAGAGCGAGCCGGAACATCAAATACCCTTCGAAAGGAGGCCACAAACTCAGGGTAATTAGAAATCACAGGTTTATTAGTCTCCCACAAGGGATTAGCCCACGCAAGGGCCCTGTCAGAGAGAGATGAGAAATCCCACCTTAGCTCTGTCAGAGGGAAACGCCTGAGGTAACATCTCAAAGTAAATGCCCACCTGGTTCAAAAACCCTCTGCACTGATTAGGATCGCCTCAATAACGCTGAGGTAGAGGTGCAGAACCGGACATGCTCCTGGTAGGACTAGGTGCAACAGCGGAAACAGGAGCAGCCATAAATTGTGGGACACTCTGGTCCAAATGTGCAGTGCGAGTCAGCAGGGTTTGCAGGGCTAGTGCAAATTGATCCAAGCGGTGATCCTGTTCCTCAATCCTGGAAATGATTGTAGGTAAATGTTGATTATTAGCACCATCAGGATTCATGGCCCTTGCATAATGTCAGGGTGCCAGGAATCAGACCGAGACAAGAAGTGCAAAAATAATCACACCTTTATTAATAACAAAAATAATAAAAAGTCCATACATCAAATAACAAGCCAGGAGTCAAAACCAGAGCTGGTAGTCAGACGAGCTGAGTCAGGAGCCAAAGCGAGTAGTCAGACGAGCCAGAATCAGGAACAAGGAGAACAGCAAAGTCAGGAACAAGCCAGGGTTCAGGAACCAGAAGAGATGTCAGACTATCCAGGTAATACACAGGAACTCAGAAACAGGTCTGAGACAATGCAAGGGCAAAGCATACTGAACAGAGGCCCTTTAAACAATTAGTGATGACATCACAATTCTGAGACTGCAACCTGTCTTACACGGATGATGTACAACAGTCTGACCATAAGAGGGTGTGCAGGAAATGAGCAGCATCACACACTCTGAACCAGATTCAGCAAGAAAGTTGAGTAAAATGGCTGCCAGCAGCACATGGCAAACAAAGCAGGGAAAAATCCTGACACCCCCTGGGTGAAAGGATTGTCTGCTGAGGAAGTCCACTTCCCAGTTGTCCACCCCCGGAATGTGAATCGCGGAGAGAAGACAGTTGTGAGATTCCGCCCATTGAAGAATTCGAGACACCTCTATCATTGCTAGGGAACTTCTTGTTCCTCCCTGGTGATTGATGTAAGCCACCGAGGTTATAGTGTCTGATTGGAATCTTATATACCGGGCAGAACAGAGCACGGCCATGCCCTTAGAGCTTTGTAAATCGCCCGAAGCTCCAAGATATTGATTGGAAGAGCTGATACTCCGGGACAAGCTCCCTTGCGCCAGGCTCCGTACCGAATCCCCGAAGCAGTTAGGACAGGAATGAAGAAGGAGATCGATGAGATGCTCCAACTCAGGGTAATTGAGCCCTCCGATAGTCCCTGGGCCAAAAGAAATCCTATCCGACCGAGGCACCCAATTTATGGCTGAATTGACCCAACAACTCTGGCAGGTTTGCAAAATTAAGTCCCTCCTGAGCTCCCCATACCACCCCCAGACGAACGGGCTGTGTGAGAGGTTCAATGGGACTCTCAAGCAAATGCTCAAGACGTTCACTCAGGAATACCAAGACTGGGAACGCTTCCTGCCGCACCTCCTATTTGCTTATCGGGAGGTGCCCCAGGAAACGACAGGGTTCTCTCCCTTCGAGTTGCTCTACGGAAGAAAGGTACGGGGACCCCTAAACCTGATCCGGGAGCACTGGGAGGGAGAGATGGAGACTGACGGTGTCCCCATTGTGCCATACGTGCTGGAACTCAGGGACAGAATGGAGCAATTAGCCAAATCAGTGCGGGCTAATCTCCAGTCGGCCCAGAGAAGACAGAAAGTATGGTACGATCGGGGGGCCCGAAAGAGAATCTTCACCATAGGACAAAAGGTGTTAGTACTTAAGCCGGTGAAGACAGACAAATTGCAGGCGTCCTGGCAGGGCCCCTACCAGATCATAGAGAAAAGGGGAGACACCACTTATGTGATAGCTAGCTGCCACGACAACAATCTTAGAAAGACATTCCATATAAACATGCTCAAGGAATATTTTGAGCGACCAGAGAACGTGACGGCCGTATGTTGTTCCCCTCAGGAAGACCCCGACAGTCTACCCATTCCAGACCTATTAGAAAAGAGTCTCCCCACAGGTATAGTAGCTCAGGTTCAGATAGGAGACCGACTTAGCCCCACTGAAAGGGAGCAGCTCAACCAACTCCTACAGTCCAAACACCTCACCTTCTCCCCGAAGCCAGGGTACACTACCTTAACCACCCACCAGGTAGATACTCCGGGACAAGCTCCCTTGCGCCAGGCTCCGTACCGAATCCCCGAAGCAGTTAGGACAGGAATGAAGAAGGAGATCAATGAGATGCTCCAACTCAGGGTAATTGAGCCCTCCGATAGTCCCTGGGCCTCCCCAGTTGTCTTGGTGCCCAAGAAAGATGGGACAACCCGGTTCTGTGTAGACTATCGGAGGCTCAATGAAAAGACAGTGACGGACGCTTACCCTATGCCCAGGGTAGACGAGCTACTCGATCGTATAGCCAGGGGAAATTACCTGACCACTATTGACCTCTGCAAAGGTTACTGGCAGATTCCCCTGGCCCCAGAGGCTATCCCCAAGTCGGCATTCGTCACCCCATTCGGCTTATATCAGTTTAGGGTAATGCCGTTTGGGATGAAGAATGCCCCAGCTACATTCCAGCGCTTGGTGGATAGGCTCCTGGATGGCTTCCAGAGTTTTGCTTGCGCCTACCTGGACGACATAGCGATCCACAGTGAGTCCTGGGAGGACCACTTAGCTCACGTAGGAATGGTTCTGGATCAGATCCGGGCTGCTGGCCTGACTCTGAAGCCAGAAAAATGCCACTTTGGGATGGCTGAGGTACAGTACCTGGGTCACTGGGTGGGGTGTGGAAAGCAGCGACCAGAGCCGGCCAAGATAGAAGCTGTCGCCAATTGGCCCACCCCCATCACTAAGACTCAGGTCCTAGCCTTCCTGGGCACGGCAGGGTACTATAGACGGTTCGTACCAGACTACAGCACACTTGCCAAACCCCTGACTGACTTGACCAAGAAGAACTTACCTCGACAGGTCCTGTGGTCTCCCCACTGTGAAACGGCTTTCCAGGCTCTCAAAAATGCTCTAATTAACGCTCCTGTCTTGGCGGCCCCAGCCCTTAACAAACGTTTTATCGTCCATACAGATGCTTCCATGTTCGGGCTGGGAGCCGTCCTCAGCCAAGTAGGTGAAGACGGAGGGGAGCATCCAGTTGCCTACATCAGCCGGAAGCTCCTGCCCCGCGAAGTCAGCTATGCAGCGGTCAAAAAGGAGTGTTTGGCTTTGGTGTGGGCATTAAAGAAATTGACTCCCTATTTATATGGGCAGGAGTTCACTCTGGTCACCGACCATAACCCGTTGGTGTGGCTGAACCGGGTCTCTGGAGTTAACGGTAGGCTATTACGTTGGAGTTTATCGTTGCAACCCTTCAATTCACCATTACTTACAGACCTGGGAAACAGAATGGCAATGCCGACGGGTTGTCCAGACAAACCGACCTCAGCCCCGCATAACCAGCGGTCTGGACAGCCTTAGTCTGCCCCGAAAAGGGGTCAGACCGTGTCTGCCAGAGTGTTCCACAGAAAGGGAGCACTGTTACAAAAGCATTAGTTTTCATTGTGTACCGTTAAGTGCTATGTGACAGACCCTTCGGTCAGAACTGAAAGAGTTAACTTTGTTCAGCTTCAAGAAGCTATTTTCTAAATACAAGTTTGCTGGCATCAGCTCTAATTAAGTTTAGTGATAAACATTCCCATTGTCTAATCACCTCCAGAGTCAGACTGCTAGTTGATAAGATGGACTGCATTGTTTTCCTGTGTGTAACTTGTTATCTGCTGATGTAATGTAATTCTATTGTGGCCTGTCAAAGGGCATTGTCTCTCTATCTAAATGTACCAAATGTGTGATTGGTGATTTTATGCCTCCCCCTGAGAGTGTCCTGTTTGCATGTAACCTCAATAAAAAGCAGGCTGGGCATCCCAGTCCTGAGTTCTTGTTTGACCCTCAATCGCAGCGTTGACTCGTTTTTGTGGGCAGAAGGGTATCCTAGCTGTACTACAGCTAGGGGGATTATTCTACATTTGCGAGACTCGTATAGAATACTATGGAAAGCAGCTTCTCCCCTCTTCAGCAATAGGAATCCAGGCTACTAAGCGGTCCATCTCTCAGCGAGACTAAGGGTAACCGTAACAGTAGCCAATACCTCCTATAAAAGAAAGCGGAGGTGTTCCACCTTAAACCTAATATTAGGTTCCTCAGGAGTAGGAGATTTCATTTCAGATACTTCTGACTCTGAAAGCTCACCTTCGGATGCAACCGAGGCTAGATCATCCTCAGAAAGGTGAGACAAACTAGCCAACTCAGACTGAAGAGAGGTGTTAACCCCTAAGTCAGTGAAACTATGCTTAACCTTTCTCTTACGTTTTCCAGAGATGGGCAAAGCATTTAATGCAGCTGATACCACAGACTGAAGCTGTGAAGTAAAGTCTGCTGGCAAAAAATTACCTCCAGCCGGAGATAAAGCTGCGCCACGGGGCACTGCCTGTGTCATAGGGTTAAAAGGAGACTGCAACTGCAGAATAGGCATCTAATTGACAACGAGTCCTGAGAGGTAGAGGGCTCCGAGTGCATAAAAGGACCAGGGGAAAAAACAGATTTAGACCGCTTCTTGGTCTTTAACACAGAACATAAGCCAACAGAACAGAATTGTGTAGGCGGGCAAACCATAGTCTCCTCACAATATAAACATGCAACAGTGATCATTGAAATAGAACCCTCTGAGGGGTAAATATCAGAATCCTCCATAGTGGGTATAAGGTCTCAATATCGATAGTGCAAAAAATAAAATTAAACTTTTTAGCGTGGCACCTCCTAGTTAGACAAACATGACCTTAATGAAGTCAGGATCTCTCAGAATGCTTGCAGCGAACTCTATGTGCTGATCGCTATGCAGGAGCAAACTTTTGACCGGCCTGAGATAGAAACTGCGCCCTAGTCACATGGCACGAATCTAGGGCCTGCACCAGCTAGTAGAGAAACCGCGCAAAGCTGTATAACAGTTACAAAGCAGAAAAAAAGGCCCAGTGGGAAATATTTTCCAAACTGTCTGAGTCTTATGAGACCAAAAAAAACCTTACACACGTGCTCCAGTTGGCAAGGAGCTAAGCAGCACACGTTTGGCCCCAACTGCTCAATAAAATAACCTCTTTATAAAAGTTATTAATTGTCCCTATATCCTAAGGATAATAAAAGTATCACACTGTGAACTATGTTTTTCAATGTCCCCATAACCTCAGGGAATTTGCAGCCCTACTAGGCATAATCCCTCAAAGTAATATAAATAACTTACCCTCCAGGATCAAAGCTGTGGAGCAGGCAAAGCACCTCAAGGTCTGACAGTCTCACCAAACACATCTGACAGGGACCTGAAGATAAGGAGAAAACAGTGTAAAGCGGTAACACTGATTTCCCTGGAAGTGATAGCTTTAAGTCTAGATAGTGGTCAGAGATCGTTCCCTGCGACATCTAGAGCCAGCGTTCACCACAACTCTCACTGAAAGGATTACATGGTTAGTCAAACACCCCAGTCCACACTTGAAGGGCAATTACCCATTAATGGACTAAAATTTCTTAATGGACTAAAACATTTCTCTGCCGTCCTCCTATAGTGACGAAAGGCAAAGAATTACTGGGGGATAGGGGAAGTGGGAGGGATATTTATAGCCTTTGGCTGGGGTGTCTTTGCCTCCTCCTGGTGGCCAGGTGTTGATATTCCCAACAGTAATGAATGAAGTCATGAATTCTCCCTGCCTTTGGAAAAAAAGATAGTTTTACACATGTTGAAATCCCATAAAGAGACATTTACATACATCTCCATGATTTTCTGCTAAACCCCTTAAATCGCCAATTTGTTTGTCCTTAATCCTGCACATTTGGTTTAAGGATTAAACAAACAGAAGATTAATAACAATTTTAATTATTTTTTTCTGGAAGGTAAACATTTTGAAGCTTCAGGGGTATTAAAAGACCTTTTTCACCCCAGTGCTAAACAAATTTTGAGCTTCTTTTGCTACCTACATTTAAACCCTATTGTAAGTCAAATTTTAGTGAGTGACCCACAAATATGATATATTGTTGTTTTTAGCAGACCCAACATATTCAGAATATACCATTATTATATTTATAATCCATGGCATATGAGATAGCTGTGGCAAAAACTGTATACAAAAAAGTAAAAAGCACTTTTTTTCTTGCAAGGTGTTCACTGTTACCACAGTATTCACCTGACTATACAGACAAAAACATAATTTATGTAAGAACTTACCAGATACATTCATTTCTTTCATGGTGGCGAGAGTCCACAAGCCAGTTACTGATGGGATATACATTCCTACCAGGAGGGGGCAAAGTTTCCCAAACCTAAAATGCCTATAAATACACCTCCCACCTCACTCATACCTCAGTTTAATGTATAGCCAAGTTAGTGAGGTGTATAAGGAGTAAAAGCATAAAAAAGAGGAACAGAAAGAAATGGAGCAGAAAGCTGTCCGTTTACTATTAATGAAGCTTTTGGGCTACTATATAATTTTTGTAACAAACCTATGAAGTTTCCCTGAAGACCAAATCTCCCAAGGGTGTGGAACAGATAGGGCCACTCAACTCTGTCGTCTCTGCGTCAAGCGACAGAAGACAGGCGTCTGACAGTTCCTCCCCCCTTCCCTCTCTGCTCTCTGTCCAGTAGTGACTAACAACTGCCTGTACTTTCCTTATATTAGTAGTCAGCAATCTGTTTTTTGATGAACCCTGTTTGGTCCAGATGTATCACATGAGGAAGAATGGTTGCTAGTCTGTCTTCCATGATCTTAGTCAACAGTTTATAATGACTGTTTAACAGTGATATCGGTCTGTATGAGCCCGGTAGTTCCTGGTCCTTCTCTGGTTTGGGTATCAGGCATATATGTGCGTCTGTAAATAAGGAGCTAGGGGTGTTATCCGTGCCCAAATACTGGTTGTATAAATCCCTGAGTACAGGTGAGACGTCTTCAGTTAACAGTTTGTAATACTCTACGGGAAGCCCATCTGGACCAGCCGCCTTCCCTCCCGGGGAATTCTTAATGGCCTGCCTAACCTCCTTTAGATCTATTGGTGCATTGATTTGGTCTACCTGCTCTCTCGTGATGCGTGGTAAATCTATATTATTCCAGAAGTGTTCCTGAGCATGCACATTTATGTCCTGCTTCTTGTATAGTGTTTGATAATATTCCCGTAAGATGTTCGAAATGTCCGGCGTGGTCACTGCTCTACTACCCTTTGTGCGCATAGCTTGGATATATGTTCTGGGTGTGAACCTACCCCATCCCTCTCAGTTGGAGCTACACTAAGCTTCCCAGTTATGCCCCCTTTGTGAGGTCACCATGTGCGTATGTGGTGATGTCACCGGCCCTCCCATGAAGACTTGGAGTGCTGCCTACAAGGCCACAAATGATCCCTGCCCGTAGTGCAGGGGATCGATGAATAAATGAAATAAAATGTTTGCGTTTCATGTCCCTTTAAATTAATTATCTCAGTTTTAGATAAACACAAGATTATTTTGTTGTTATTGAAGGATTTGGCACCAGTATATTTTTGATTCGCAGATTAAATCAGTAACTTGCTGATCCTACAGTCTGTTAAAGGAACATTGAACTCATTAGCCTAGATTACAAGTCGAGAACAATCAATAATGTGCAGTGTGTTATTTTGCAATCAGCCTCATGTAAGCAGTAGCACCCAATTGAGTATTACAAGTTGGTTAGAAAAAAAAAAGTTTAACAAAAGTATTTTAACCCCTTTAAGACGGAGGCAATTGTCTGAGTTCTGAATGTAAACAAAACCTAGAATTTAAGCTATATTTGTGCAACCATAATTTACCTATTTCACATTAAGTGCTCCCATTTATTATATATTGTTTCTTATAGGACAAATAGAGCTTTCTTTTGACATCAAGTATCTATATATGAACTATAATTTAATATGAATAAAATCTCAGTGTGAGAAATTAAGACATTTTACTTTTTCCAAACATGCACACACATTTTTATTGTAAATATCATAATCCCATATATGTATTCAGCAATGTCCCACGAGTACAGCAATACCCTCATGTATAAGTTTTATGGGGTTTCTGGAAGTTACAGGGTCAAATATGCGGCCTGTCCATTTCAGTCTTCTTACATGGAAATTTCACTAATTGATCTAAACAGCACTGAAAGGGTCAATTAAAAAAAATGTTTTTACTCCTACCTAACACTAACTCCCACAACCCATCTACGAATTCTCACTTCTACTTGAAGGGTTCTTTTTTTTTTTCACTAAAAGTTTTTTTCTTTTTTTATATTAGAAATGTATAACCCCTGTACCACTATGTTGCTGGACCTCTGTGACAGGGTGAGTAGGTGCTGGCTGGGGGGACCGGAGGGCAGTCAGTGATGAGTGAATCTACTGAGAGGGAAAGGGGGTTAGTTACTACGCCAGCACTGCATAAGAGTTTAAAGATGGGTAAACTGGGGAGCGCAGGAGACTCTAAGGGGGCTGGCTGGTAACTGCACATGATTAACAGTAGGTCTAGAATTCACTGTCAGAGTCAGACCCTGTTGAATAGATTGTGCTACTGTTCACTAATTTTGGAGGTAGACAGGTCAGCCTGGCCACTGTTTTTAGCAAACAGTAGTTATGCAGGACAGGCTAATTTATGGTAATAACCAACTGCCTTTTACCCTCTGACACTGATGCATTTATAACATCTGCCTTCAATGATTAACAAAACAAATATATATATATACTGTTAATATAACTGCTGTAAAGTTATTTCATTAATCTGTGCAAAAGTCTTGTTTTATACACAAAAAGTTGCATAATTAAAAAAAAAGCACAGTTTTGATGCAGATTTATAACAAAAAACGAAACATGAATTGCTTTATTCCTTTTTATGCGTCTATCTATCTATCTATCTATCTATCTCAAAAACATTGAAGCATACTAAGAAAAATAATTTACAAATGACTTGCTATTATTCATGTTAAACACATTTCAGTATGCCAGACAGTAGGAATAATGGCGATAAGCCAAGTGGGTACTCACATTTGACCCGAGTACACTTATGTACTGGTAGGTACAGGCTGGAAACTAAGGTGTGCCAGCTAACCCTTTGCATTATGGCAAGGTGATCCCAGAGTAGTAAAATGGATAGGCTGCTCTCCTCCTCACAGATTAATCCAGAACTAGATAGAAAGTAATGCCTGATGAAACAGCCCATGCTGGGGCTGAGAAACGCGTTGCATTATTTTACCATAGCTTGCTAATGTTTTTAATATTTGTTTTAATAAACTGAACTTGTTTTATACAAGCTTTGGTTCATTACCTTCTATAGCAGTTTTATACACAGCTTCTGACTATCCACCAGCAACTACTGTGACAGGATCCCCCTGCATTGTTTGCTCTGCACCTGGAGAGGTTTAGCTGGCACACCTGAAGATACCTGTCAGCTCCTACCAGTACATAAGTGTACTTGGGCCAAATGTGAGTACCCATTTGGCTATTGTTGTGTTTATATATTTAGATATACTGATGTACACATGAGGCACCCCTCTTGTTCCTTATCTTCTACATTTGTTATGTAAATGTGTAAAAAAAATTAACTCTTTATTACTTAGCTCTCCCCCCGGGAGTGTAATTTCTTTTGCTGGCTATGTTTACACAGTTTTTCTAAAACCTATACTTAAAGGGACATGAAACCCCAAAATGTTCATTCATGATTCAGATAGAACATACCATTTTAAACCACTTTCCAATTTACTTCTATTATCTAATTTGCTCCATTCTCTTGGTTTCCTTTGTTGAAAAGAATACATAGGCTCAGGACCTGGGAGATAGCAGCTGATTAGTGGATGCTCATATATGCCTGTTGACATTGGCTTAGAGATGTGTTCAACCAGCTTCCAGTAGTGCAATGCTGCTCCTTCAATAAAGGATAAAAAGAAAATGAAGCAAAAATTAATAATAGAAGTAAAATGAGAAGTTTTTAAAATTGTATGCTGTATCTAAATCTTGAAAGACTTTTTTTTTCAAGTTTATATCCCTTTAAGCATAGAAACTTTCAGTATAGGTAGGGATACCACAAGCAAAGTCAGCTATTTACAATTTAATGCACGTTAAAGGGTACAATTGATCATTGGGGACCATTTAAAAGGAATAAATATTTTGGTAAACTGTCCCTGTTAAATACAGAATACAACAAGGATAATATTTGCACAGTGTCAGATAAAGTTAATGTTAGAAGTCTCTGAGGTAAATAACCTCGGTGCTATTCCCAATCATATAGTTACAATACAAGGGACCAGGGGAAGAAGAAAAGTGGGAATTTGTAGCACTCGCGACCACTAAATTTGTGTCCTACTGTAATAAAACAGTTAATAGGTTCTGTGTTACTTAAAGATATAAAATATATGTTAACTTTATTATAATTACATTAAAAGTGATAAACATCACTTATCCCCTAATATGGGAGATATCACTCAAATTAAATTTCAAGATAAAAATAATATGATACACAAAAGCGCTCAAATGGGTGTAAAAAAGCTCTGGGGTAAAAGCCTCCCTGTATTCCTGGCCGTAGCTGGATACACGGCTTCAGGTAGGACACAAATTTAGTGGTTGCGAATGCTACAAATCCCCTGTTAACTACAGATCAGAAACGTTTTTTGAGGCCTGTCTGTGTTACACTCACTCAGTTTAGTTTTCACTAATCTCTTAGCGTCTTATTCCTGTTGCATGCTAACCATTTATTAAATAATATGGATGACCATAACACACTGACAGACCACACTTCCCTGGTAATGGGTGGGGGTCCGACCAATAATTTAGTAAGGGGCCCACAAATTTCTAGTGGTGGCCCTGTGTGCAGTAAAGTAGAGATAACAGAATCAGAGAAACCTCTGTTTTTGAGAACTAGTCATTCAGCCTCCACACAATTAAATTAAGAGATTTGAGATCCGGATGATACAAGGGTCCTTGAGACAGCAAATATTTCTTTAGGGGTAGAGCCCATGAAGGAAGAGATTAAATCTGTATAAGGTCCTCATACCAAGTTCTGCAGGGGCCACTCCGGAGATAGGAGAATTACAGAAGCCAATTCCTGTTTGATTCTTGCAATAACTTTTGGAAGAAGAACAAACAGAGGAAATATATAGGACAGACAAACATTCCAAGGGCAGACTAGAGCATCTTTTATGTGACCCCTTAGATCTCTTGACCTGGCGCAATAAACCGGAAGTTTGTGATTCAATCTTGACACCATGAGGTCTATTTCTGGTAGATCCCTCCTCAGGACTAGTTGATCAAACATGTCCTGAAGAAGAGACCATTCCCCTAGATGGACAGACTGTATAAACTAGGGGGTACAAGCAATACCCCCTAACTAGTAGTTATACATATCAATATGCTGAAAAATCATAAATGAAAGGTTTGTAAACAGTACAAGTATGTAAAGGATTCATTTGCAAGTATATTCATCAGGCAACTTCAAGACCTCTCTCTTCTTCTGAATGCAGTTCTTCCGATGATTCAGGAGAATTGGAGTGTGACCTGTGCGATTTGTGATTATTCCTTGACAAAGCTATAACAAATAGTGAAACGATTGTAAGAGTTGTCAGAAGGTGAATCAGAAGGAAGGGTCTGCACTACATGACAACAGCAGCAGCTTGGACACTGTGTGGATTAAAAGTGTTTTACAATAGAGAAGGAAAAAGTGGGTCCGCTTTCTACAGTTTCCACTTACCCGGCGGACGTGTTCAGTAGCAACACCTACTACCACATTTTACAATAGAGACTTTCACACATTGCAGGTGTACAGTAGCTGTTTGTGCTGTAATTCCCTAATACCTAGTGTACTGTCCTCACTAACTGATAGCTAGACAGCTAGTTAACAAACCAGACAGAAATAGCTTTGTGTTTATTCCAAACTGATTTTACTTCTGAATAGTTATTTTTTAAAACTGCAATACAATAAGAAAAGTTGAAATTACAATATGTAGTTACATGTGGTGCTTGCAATACATACAATAATACATGTTTCTAACACAGAGAGCTTACATTTAAACCTTACAGCAAATAGCAATGCAATTCAAATATACAATGAACTCTTAGCAAACAATAAATAACTTACAGGCATATGTATATCTAGAGGCAAATATGAAGAGCTGATTTCCATGCTTCTTGAAGCTAAGATGGCTGCTGAGAAACTGAAAGTAAAACTTTTTATTAACAAACTTTATTAACACTTCCTGTTTTATTCTTGAGGAACCAAGCTGTAATTGCAACATGAAACCACCAGATGTCATCAACATGAACATAATAAGCATATAATAGACAGAACACCTAAATTACAAGTTTTGCGCTATAGAGGGTGCGAAACGAACGCAACAAAAGTTGTGTTATTTCACCCTCCATAGCGCTGCCATTACAAGTTTTTGGAAAGCCGCCTTGTGCGTGCGATATGGTGGCAATGAGCTCCATACCGCACAAAATCCAAGGGCTGCTTTGACATGCTTGTGCATACTTTCCCCATAGATAACAATGGGGAGAGAGTGTTAGAATAAAAATTAACACCTGAAGTGAGGAATGGCAATCGCCGTAACGCAACCCCATTGATGTCCATGGGGGAAAAAAGTTACGCCTAAACCTAACACCTTAACATAAACCTCATGTCTAAACACCCCTAATCTGCCGCTGCAGACACCTAAATAAAGTCATTAACCCCTAATCTTCTGCTCCCGACATCGCCGCCACTAATAAAAGTTATTAACCCCTACTCCGCCGCACCCCAACATCGCCGCCAATATAATAAAGTTATTAACCCCTATTCCGCTGCTCCCCGACATTGCCGCCACTAAATAAAGTTATTAACCCCTAAACCTCTGGCCTCCCAAATCACCGCCACTAAATAAACCTTTTAACCCCTAAACCGCCAGCCCCCCACATCACAAAAAAATAAATTAAACTATTAACCCCTAAACCTAACAACCCCCTAACTTTAAATTAAAATTACAATATCCCTATTTTAAAGTAAATAAAAACTTACCTGTGAAATTAAAAAAACCTAAGTTTAAACTATATATTAAACTTACATTACTATTATACTAAAATTAAAATAACTACAAATAAAATAAATTACACATTAAAAAAAACCTAACTACTAAAAAAAATTAAATCTACAATTACAAAAAATAAAAATACTAAATTACAAAAAATAACAAACACTAAATTACGAAAAATAACAAATAAAAACAATTACACCTAATCTAATAAACAAACCAATTGAGGGGGCATCCAAGTGGTAATATTGAAATAAATATTTAAACAGATAGATCTTATCTCAATGAGGAATACAAACAATAAATCTGTTACCAAACAGTTATGCAATAATAGTCCCAAAAGAATCCGTGTCTGCACTATTCAAAGGGCCTCAATGGATATCAAGGTATAGGTGGCTGCTCTCCTCTTCACAGACGAATCTGAACCAAACTATGAAGTGAAACACAAAACAGAGGGGCGCCTCATGTGTAGATCAACCAAAAGTGAGCATAAAATGATGCAACCAAAATCCAAAAATGGGTACTCATATTTGGCAATAGCACAGCAATGTGCTGGTAGTGACGTGCTGATATCTCAGGGTGTATCAGCTCACCCTCTCTCAAGGTGTTGCTCAGCCAGTTGAATCACAAGAAGGATCAAAATAAAAGAGGGCAACACCCACAGGTTAATGCCCCAAGAAGAACGGACACTAACAGGACCAGCCGGTCAGAGATCTAATTCTCCCGAAGCTCAGAACTGGAATAAGATACCCCAAAGAAAAAGGTAAATTGGAGACGACAAGGAGATTAACTTCATCCCCCCTTTCATCCTCCCTCCTGTGATGAAAGGCAAAGAATGACTGGGGGATGAGGGAAGTGGGGGAGGTATTTAAGCCTTTGGCTGGGGTGTCTTTGCCTCCTCCTAGTGGCCAGGTTCTGAATTCCCAAAAGTAATGAATGCAGCTGTGGGCTCTCCCCGTTTATGAAGAAAAGTGTGAATTATATTGAAAGCAGAATCACGCTATGGATGTATCTGTTTCTTGTTCTCTTTGAGGTTGATCCTGATTGGAATTCCCAATAAGGACTCTAACATTTTTGTTTCCAATCCTCGGTCTGTATAATACATTATTATTGGTTTGGTATAAACACTATTATTGGTTTGGTTATAACCACATTTTAATTTTATATTATATTCACTTTGGTGACATTTCTAGTCAATTAAACAAAATGATGTATTGGGTCTAGACTGTACCTTCAAGTATCCGTAACAAACAGTGCTAATAACTAACAGTGTATAATAAATGTCCCCAAACTATGTGACTCATGAGTACATGTTCATACTAATAGCTGGTGGGCTTGTAAGGTGCATGTATCTACCAATCATCACCTTCGTCCACTGGGCTTAACTCAGCTGCAGCAACTTATTTACAGCAGACGAGTCCATCCTAAGCAGTACGAGCATAATGCCAAGGATCTGAATTAGTAACAGCATCTACAAGCCTTGAGGAGGGCTGTGGGTCCACAAAGAGCTTTGCAACATTTCTCACTGATAAAAGACCTTCCAATGCCTGGCTGATAACTCCTTGTCTGCCCCTCTAAACAATAGGTTACTGTGAGGAGGATTTGGGTCTCAGATTGGTTAGAAGATCCCCTTTCAAACAGTGAGTAGATCTTGCACTTCACTTTCACCTCACTCCTAACCAAGGAGGCAAAAAAATGACTGAGGATCATGGGAAGTGGGAGGGATTTAAATATCTTGGGTTTTTTTTTTTGGGTGTCTTGCCTCCTCCTAGTGGTCAGGAGGGGAATATTCCCCACACATGATGACTTGTGGACTCTGATCATCTGATGAAAGAATATGTATTTACCATCTCCCTGAAGCCTGGTCTTTAATTTATATTGACCAATCTGAAAAAAACAAGCAATTCATATTATCACTAGATCTTACTATGCCTGATTCTTGACAAAACTCCACTCCTGGATATACCCACTAAATATTTTTAATATCTGGCAACAATGCATTGGGAAATAAAAATCTAGCGTTCCATTTGGATGTGGATGAGAAACTATTATCTTTAGTGTACTTTATTATTTTGATATAAATAAATATATAATAAAAATATAAATGAAAATATATAAACACATTATTTTATGTCTCTAATTCTCATTGAAATTGCAGTTAATTTGTTTGTATTGCTGTTTCCTTTGATAACTGACCAAAGGCTATAAACTTCTATTATAACAAAACACTATTGACATCCAGTGTTTTAAAATGCATATCATTATGAAAAACATTGCTGTAAACACTGTTGCCATTGTGACAGGGTGAGAGAAGGAGTGTATGTTAGCAGGAGATTAGAAAGGTCACTTTTTCCCCTCTAACAAAGTGTTAATTTGTTAGTAGCTCACCATAGCTGATTCTGGTTAAATCATTTGGATCCTTTATAAGCAGTTCTGTAGAGGGAATCAGTGTCTCATTGTGCAGGCTACTCCAGAGAGGGAGGATTTGAGACCTTGCTGCATGTCTGAATTTATAGCTGGTAGAAACAAGAGACTGGTGAGCAAACTTTGTTCTATTCTGCTTATTTTGATTTGTTTTGTTAACTGGGACCAGCTTAGATGCCCAGTACTGGCTAGTAAGGAAATATTGCATGTATAGTTAGTCTCCTAAAAGGAGTAGGATTTTGTTTGTTTTAAAGGGGAAGTACACCCCATGTTTAAAACTGCTGATAAAAATAAAACAGCCTAAACCACTATAGTTCGTGCTGAAGTGACTATTCCTGCAAGGGCCTTGTCATAGTGGTGTCAGAAGTGGGATTGTTAGTGCCTGCTTTACTAGTCTGGAAGCCTTAAAGGTACAGACCCACATAAATATGGAGGATGTTTTACAGGCCCTGTTGCAGGCTGTATCTATACAACAAGAGACTAATCGTCAGGCTGCAGCATCAGTTGCAGCTCAGCAAGAGTGTAACAGACTTTTAGCTTTACAAATTGGGACCCTGGCTGAGGCTGAGGATCATGCCATGCTTTATGATGTTGTGCAGCGTATTACTGCTCAGGGAGCACCTACGCAAGCAGAAGGTGTGAATAGGATACGGGCAAGCGGCTGCTTACAGAAAATGATGTCAGATGATGATGTGGAGGCATATTTGGTGGCATTTGAATGCACAGCTATACGGGAAGCCTGGCCACAAGACCAATGGGCAGGAATCATTGCTCCTTTTCTCCTCGGTGAAGCCCAAAAGGCTTATTATGACTTGGAAGAAGAAGCTGCTAGAGACTATACACAGTTAAAAGTTGAAATTCTCGCCAGAATGGGTGTAACATGTACAGTGAGAGGCCAACGTTTCTATAAGTGGCATTTCAACATGGGGAAAGCTCCCAGGTCTCAGATGTTTAAATTAATATATCTGGCACGAAAATGGCATAGACCAGAGGCCCAAAGTCCTGCACAAATTGTTGAAATGCTAGTACTTGACATATTCTTGCGAGAATTGCCCCGTGGCCTCCACGAGTGGGTAGGACAAGGAAACCCCACTGCATATGATTCTATGGCGGCTCAAGTGGAAAGATACCTTGCTGCCAGGGACCTTGAGAAAGCCTGTCCTATGCCATCTAAATTTGTTTCAGATTCTCTGAGACAACAAAAGACTTTTAGGACCCAGAGGCCAGGAAACAAAAAGGGTGAGACTGAAGCTGAACCATCAGATCACTATCAGATAAACCACACTTTGCCAAGAGTGGATCGTTTGGGAAGGAACCCTTTAACCTGCTTTGAGTGTGCTGCCAAAGGATATGTCGGGGCAGGATGCCCAAACCTACCAGAACCAATTCAATGTGCCCTAGGAGAAGAACCATCAGACTTTTGTGGACTTATTTGCCTAGCAGGCATGGGAGAAAACATACACACCTTCCGGGTGTCAGTATGCTTTAATAAAAAAGACACAGAGGCTTTGGTGGACTCTGGTAGTGCCTTAACTCTAGTGTCAGGAGATTTAGTGGAACACTCACAGTTGCAAAAAAATAAGATAATAGGGGTACTGTGTATTCGTGGGTGTACCGTTACTTAGTTACTTATCCTACTGCTGTTATAAGTGTCTCTATACTTGGGAAATTAATACAAATAACTGCTGTAGTGGTAGGTAGGCTGCCCTATCCCTTGGTTATAGGAAGAAACTTTCCGGAGTTTCACACCCTAATACAGTCTCAACTTACTGCTAAACAAGGAGAGTTAGAGGTTGAAGCAGGGGATAGGAGTCTACATGAAGTTTTCCCTTTTATTCACCCTGATTTGTATGCATCCAGTCCCAAAAGGGGTAAATCTAGAAAAGAGCGCAGGAAGAGTAAATACAGATTTAATAAAGCCCTTAATGAAGTTTTGTTAAATGAGCAGGGTAGTAGAGGTTAATGGAGCACCTGTAGAAGGTCAAACAAAAAGTGTACACCCGTATTTTATGGTTAAAAATTACTTTCTGTACCAAGTAATATCAGAGGAAGGTCAAGAGATAGAAAAGCTAGTTGTGCCTTACTCTCATACTAGGAAGGTGTTAGATTTTGCACATTCACACCTTTTGGGTGGACATCTGGGGGTAGAGAAAACTCAGGAAAGGGTCCTGAGGAGGTTCTATTGGCCAGGGGTTTACAAAGAAATAAAGAGATATTGTGCTTCCTGCCCAGAATGCCAACCGTCATGCTCAAAACCCAAGTTAAGGGCTCCACTTATACCCCTCCCAATTATTGATGTACCATTTGTTAGGATTGGGATGGACTTGGTAGGCCCATTAGAGAAATCAGCTTGTGGTCACCAATACGTTCTTGTTATTGTAGATAATGCAACTCGATACCCTGAGGCCATTCCACTACGTAAGGCTAATGCTAAAAATATAGCAAAAGAATTGGTACAAGTATTTTCACGGGTTGGGATCCCAAAGGAGATTTTAACTGACCAAGGTACTCCTTTCGTTTCCCGTCTCATGAAAGAGTTGTGCCAGTTATTTAAAATACAGGCTTTGAAAACCTTGGTATATCACCCACAGACAGATGGGCTAGTAGAGAGGTTTAACCCCACACTTAAGGGGATGTTAAGGAAAGTTGTTAGTAGAGATGGGAAGGATTGGGATCAACTGCTTCCTTACTTATTGTTTGCAGTCTGTGAAATTCCCCAGAGCTCAATTGGTTTTTCTCCTTTTGAACTTTTGTATGGTCGACATCCGAGAGGTATGTTGGACATACTAAAGGAAACTTGGGAGAAACAGGGAGTACCAGGTACTAATGTGGTGCAGCATATAGAGAAAATGCAGGAGCGAATGGCTCATATTTTCCCCCTGGTTCGCCAATATATGGAAAGATCTCAGGATACTCAAAAATTTTATTATAATAAGAGTGCTACTGTAAGACAATTTAAACAGGGTGATAGGGTAATGGTTTTGGTTCCTTCAGCTGAGAGTAAGCTTTTGGCTCATTGGCAGGGACTTTATGAAATTATAGAAAAGGTAAGCCCTGTGAATTATAAAGTTAGTCAGCCTGACCGAAGTAGGAAAGGGCAAATATTCCACATAAATCTTCTTAAGCCATGGAGGGATAGAGAAACATTACTAGCCCAGTGAGATAATACCGGGGCTGAGCCTCAAGTCTCAGAACATATAGTGACTATTTCACCAGAGCTAACACCTGAACAAGTAAAGGAAGTTAAGGAAATGGTGGAGAGGAATAAGGATGTTTTCTCGCCTATGCCACGCAGAACACAAGAAATTGCCCATGATATTATTACTGAGCCTGGAGTAACACTTAAATTAAAACCACACAGGATTCCTGAGGCAAAAAGGATGGCTGTACGAGCAGAGGTTAGGAAAATGCTTGAATTAGATGTGATAGAAGAATCACATAGTAATTGGTCTAGCCCAATTGTTTTGGTACCTAAAACGGATGGTTCTATCCTATTTTGTAATGATTTTAGGAAATTAAATAAAGTGTCAAAGTTTGATGCCTACCCAATGCCATGGGTTGATGAACTGATAGAGAGACTAGCTAAGGCCAGATTTATTTCTACATTGGATTTAACAAAAGGGTATTGGCAGATACCCCTCACTAAGCATGCCCGAGAGAAAACTACCTTTGTAACCCAAGATGGTTTATTTCAATATAAGGTGATGCCCTTTGGTCTCCACGGAGCTCCAGCAACTTTTCAGAGGCTCATGGATAAATTATTAAGACCCCATGCATACTATGCCGCTGCGTACTTGGATGATGTCATAATCCATAGCACAGACTGGGACTCTCATTTGCAGAAAGTAGAGGCAGTGGTAGACACCCTTAGGAAAGCTAGATTAACTGCCAACCCCTCCAAATGTTTTCTTGGATTGGCAGAGGCTAAGTATTTAGGTTATGTAGTGTGAAGGGGGTTAGTGAAACCCCAGTTGAACAAGATAGGAGCTATACAGCATTGGCCCAGGCCTCTTAGGAAGAAGCAGGTTAGAGCCTTATTGGGAATTGTTGGCTACTACCACAGGTTCGTACCCCATTTTGCAACCAGAGCTGCTCCTCTCACAAACCTAATTAAAGCCAGAAGTCCAGACACAGTAAGGTGGGACAGAGAGGCAGAGGACCTTCGTTCAACATTGTGTGAGCAACCCGTCCTTGTGACACCCGACTTTGATAAAGAGTTTTTTTACAGACAGATGCCTCTGAGGTCGGTTTGGATGCTGTACTGTCACAGTACATAGGTGAGGAAGAACATCCAGTGCTATATCTAAGCAGGAAATTGTTGCCTCGAGAACAGCGCTACGCTGTTATAGAAAAAGAGTGCTTAGCTATTAAGTGGGCTATGGAGACTCTAAAGTATTATTTACTGGGAAAGCGCTTCACCCTTGTCACTGACCATGCTCCGTTAAAATGGAAGCACACCAACAGAGATAGAAACTCACAAGTCACTAGATGGTTTTTGTCCTTGCAACCATTTACTTTTGTAGTGAAGCACAGAGCTGGTTTGCTCCATGGTAACGCTGATGCACTGTCTCGTGTGCATGGGCTTCTTGCAGCAGTCACTTCGCACACTGGTGTTGCGCTGGGGAGGGGGATGTGTGACAGGGTGAGAGAAGGAGTGTATGTTAGCAGGAGATTGGAAAGGTCACTTTTTCCCCTCTAACAGAGTGTTAATTTGTTAGTAGCTCACCACAGCTGATTCTGGTTAAATAATTTGGATCCTTTATAAGCAGTTCTGTAGAGGGAATCAGAGTCTCATTGTGCAGGCTACTCCAGAGAGGGAGGATTTGAGACCTTGCTGCATGTCTGAATTTATAGCTTGTAGAAACAAGAGACTGGTGAGCAAACTTTGTTCTATTCTGCTTATTTTGATTTGTTTTGTTAACTGGGATCAGCTTAGCTGCCCAGTACTGGCTAGTAAGGAAATATTGCATGTATAGTTAGTCTCCTAAAAAGGAGTAGGATTTTGTTTGTTTTATGTTTGTTTTAAAGGGGAAGTACACCCCATGTTTAAAACTGCTGATAAAAATAAAACAGCCTAAACCACTATATTTCATGCTGAAGTGACTATTCCTGCAAGGGGCTTGTCACACCATATAGTGTTCAAGGCACATGCACACTCCTGAGCATATCTAGATATGGTATTCATCAAAGGATTCCATTTGATCTAAAGAAATCAATTAGGTAATAGAAGTAAATTTGAACATCATAAAAAGTTTACCTTTGACTGTAATGACTCTTTAATTAACTTAAAGGGATATGAAACTCAATTTGTTTTCTTTCATGATTGAAATGTAGCCACCAATCAGCAAGCACCACAAATGGAACCAAAAATGGGCTGGCTCCTAAGCTTACATTCCTGCCTTTTCAATTAAATATATCAAGAGAAAGAATAAAAATTGATAATAGGAGTAAATGAAAACATTGCTTAAAACTGCATGCTCTATCTGAATCATGAAAGAAAAAAAAATGGGGGTTCATATCCATGTAAAGAATGCTAAATCCAAAACATCAAAAGGCACTAAACTCTTCATGTTCTAAATGATCTATTACATCTTTGATGGGATCATCAGACTCCTCAGACAAAGTTACAGCAGGTAGCCGAGGGTCTGATAAGTTTTTTACCATATGTCTGTGTATCTAGAAGTAGAAGAACAGAGATGCCTCATAGTGTGGTATCGTCACATACAGCAATAGTTAGATAACATGATATCAACTCACTTGATAGAAGGCGCAATGTTACTTAACAGGCAGGCTGGGACTTCAGAGACGCTCGGCTAGCTCCACTCCTCAGATCAGTGCTGGTAACTTCTTAGGTGGCCTCTGCACAAACCATCCTACATCACGGCTTCTCTCAGTTCCCTCATATAGGATGCATTCAGCACACAACCATCAACCACCTCTAGTGGTTTGGGTCTCTGAGGGTGCTTGTAGACCGTGTGCGTATGTGGAAATATCCTGTGTCAGTTTTTTATACACACTGACAAATGGCGATATTGAAAATAACTTTTATTCACTGTGAAGTGGTCCCGGCATGCCTGTTAAGTAACATTGTGCCTTCTATCAAGCGAGTTGATATCACCTTATCTAACTATTACTGTATGTGACGATACCACACCATGAGGCACCTCTGTTTGTTCTTCTACTTCTAGATACACAGACATGATTGTTGGCAGAGGCGTAACTAGAAACCACAAGGCACAGGTGCAAGAATCTAAGAAGGGACTCTGGGGAAAAAAATAAGATATACACAGAAGCTAACATATTCATTTAGAAACAACAGGTATAGTATGAACCTATATTTGTAGAGACATGAATTTTTAAAAGATCAGCACTGAGTCTGCAGGTTAAGTGTTTATTTAGCAAGTATATCACAGTTGTTTTGTATGCTAAAACAGTATAATTCATATACACTTTTAATGACAAGCAGTAGTATTATGGAATTCATAAGTCAAACAGAGAGGAAAAATTCAAATTGAAGACAATAAACAACCAGAGACCTGCAAATGAATGCACATTCTGAAAAACTGATTTCTAAAAAAGAAGAATATTTAAGGCACATGAGAAGAAACAACAGGGGGGGGGCATTACATTATGATAAAGAGGGAAATTATAAGCAAAGGTAGAGAGATTGTGGGGTAATGAGCACAATCAGAGGTAAGACGGGATCCATATTTGTCCAGAAGTTGAAAGATGACTCCATTTGTCCAGCCGAAGCCCAACTGAGAAACAAAAAAAAGGTGCAGAAACTGAATCTTACGAATTGAAGACCACTTTACTGTAAAAAGCCTCCTCTAAACATCGAGGCACCCCCACTCACACATACAATGAATAGCCACCTCAGCCAGTCTAAATCTGGTAGCCTATTTACCCTTGCTATCCAAGGGACAGTCTTCTCTCCACATCGACCCAGAAAACTAAAAGCCCCCTCTATACACTCTACAGCCTTCTGTTCCCCATAAACTATTCAAACTCCTACATACTCAGCTGTCTGCATTCTTTCTCTTAAGAACCAGCAGCCTCTTTATACATAATCATATGTCATCCACTATAACCTATAACCAACCTCCTCTCTTTCTCTACACACAGCCAGCATTATTATTATTATTATTATTATTATTATCAGGTATTTGTAGAGCGCCAACAGATTCTGCAGCGCTGTAAACATAGGCGGTATACAAGATAACATTTATAGGGATCAAAGGGGGAGAGGGCCCTGCCGATAGTTGCACTGTTATAGTCAGCTCTTATGAAGGTGATATACAAACAGCTGGGCTCATAGGCTTACATGCTAGGGGGTTCAAGGGGATAGCAATGGAGTTAGGAAGGTTAGTGTAGGCTGTATCATCCCTGAATAGTAGAATCTTTAGGTAGCGCTTAAAGCTTTTAAAACTAGGGGAAAGTCTTGTGGAGTGAGGCAGAGAGTTCCACAAGATGGGAGTCAGTCTGGAGAAGTCTTGTATATGGGAATGTGAGGAGCTAACAAGAGACGAGGAGAGTAGGAGGTCAAGAGCAGAGCGAAGGGGACGGGAGGGAGAGTATCTAGAGACAAGGTCTGAGATGAAGGGGGAAGCAGTGCAGTTGAGAGGCTTTGTATGTCAGAGTGAGAATGTTGTGTTTAATCCTGGAGGCAAGAGGAAGCCAGTGAAGGGATTGGCAGAGAGGTGCAGTAGATGAAGAGCGACATGTAAGGAAGATGAGCCTGGCAGAGACATTCATTATGGATTGTAAAGGAGCAAGGTGGCAGCTAGGGAGACCAGAGAGGATGGAGTTGCAGTAGTCGAGGCGGGAAAAGATGAGAGAGTGGATTAAAATCTTAGTTGTGTCTTGTGTAAGGAAATGTCTAATTTTAGAGATGTTTTTAAGGTGGAAGCTGCAGGCTTTAGCCTAGGACTGAATGTGAGGAGTGAAAGAAAGATTTGAGTCAAGTGTGACCCCAAGACATCGGGCATGTTGGGTAGGGGTAATGATGGAGTTATCAACAGTTATAGAGAAATTGGGGGGTGGAGATTTTGGAAGAAGGGGGGAAAATAAGGAGCTCAGTTTTGGAGAGATTTAGCTTGAGGTAGTTAGAGGACATCCAGGAAGAGATGTGAGAGAGACAGTTAGTGACACTGGTTAGCAAGGAAGGAGATAGGTCTGGTACAGAGAGGTAGATTTGGGTGTCTTCGTCATACAAATGGTATTGAAGCCCGTGGGACTTTATTAAGCCTCATATCCTCTGCTACCCACAGTCAACAGCCTCCTTTTCTTATCTATACACACCCAGCAGGCACCTATTCTCGTCTGTACAGAGCTAGCAACATTCTCTCCTCATCTTTATACAGCCTGCAGCACTTACACAACAAGGTTTATTACCTGTACTTCATACTCTCCTCCTCCACCTGGCTTTCCATCTCCTTCTACATTATACTGCAAAAAAAAAACCAAGAGAATTTAATAAATGGGACATGAAGAAAATCCCCTAGAGTACACATGGACTCTTTTGTTTAGCACACTAAAAATGCTTTAATAATATTAATGACACTCTTTGCTTTGAGAACACAATGGTTTTCCCCAGTCCTAGTCTTCCATACATACCTTCTCAAACATGGCCTTGTATTCCCTATAGGCTGCATAATTGCTTCTAACCCAGTTCTGTGCCAAAGAAAATGCAAGATCTTGAGCTCTTGTGGACCCTGAGATAGCTAGCCCTGCAAGAGGGGATAGAACAGTATTATTTTATATATATATGTGTGTATATGTATGTATATATATATATATATATATATATATATATATATATATATATATATATATTATCAGGTATTTGTAAAACACCAACAGATTCTGCAGTGCTATAAACATAGGCGGTATACAAGATAAAATTTTTAGGGATTAAATGGTATTTAGATTGTAAGTTCCCAAGGGAACAGGGCTCCCAATTCCCCCTGTATTTGTTTGTTAAATTTTGTCCGGTGTCTCATATTGTACTGTCCTATTATCTTTGTTACCCATAGACAGCGCTGCAGAATCTGTTGGCGCTTTATAAATAAAGAAGAAGAAGAAGAATAATAGAGGGGCCCTGCCGAGAGTTACACTGTTGTAGTCAGCTCTTGTGAAGGTGATCTACAAACAGCTGGGGGGTTTAAGGGGATAACAATGGATTTAGGAAAGGTTAGTGTAGGTTGTTAGGGAAACGATACATGGAACAATATGAGAGGCTAGAGGAAGGTGAATGGAATGGAGTGATGACAGTTACAAGGAGACATTTAATTTAGAAGACATAGGAAGCACTGGATAGAGTGCCACATCTATGGAGGTACTTACCTTCAATAACTATATGCTGTAAGGGAGGCCAGGCATTTGGAAAATCCCATTGTTGTCCTGAGTTGGTGAGAGAAGTGGGAATCCCATTCTTATAGGATAAAGCTTTGCTGTTCTGTAGGAGAAGTTAAGAAAGTGTTATTTATTCACACTCTCTAAAGTGAAGTCTATTTACTTAGGACCCTCTCTAGTCTCTTCATGTTATTCTACTTATCCTGTGTATTAAAGAATGGAGAGGTGAGTGAGATTTAGTCAACAGGCTTAAAAGAATAATTTAGGAACTGGAGAAGATGGAGAGAGATTCAGTGACTTACACTGTAAAGTAACTAAATGAATATATATATATATATATATATATATATATATATATATATATATATCCTTTGCCAACTATCATGCAAATGTTATGGAAATATAAAAAAAAGAGTAAAATTTATCTGCTTGAATTGCTAGTCTTTCATACCTATAAGACAACCAACTGGCAAAATATTCATATGGCTGTAATTAAAACAGCTATGAAAAGAAAGTGGGTGTGCAAAAGGGTGGAATAATGCCTAACAGTGTACATAATTATAGGAGAGTGTTTGATGTATTAGCAAGGGCGGAGGAGTGCATGGGATGAAAAAGTTTAAAGAGTTCCTGAGGTGTGCATATAAGCGTGACTGACTAGGGTGTTTACCTAATGTTGGCAGAGTTCTCATGGATATATGCATAAGAGTGGCAGTGCACCTTTAAATGCAAACCGATCCCCTCCCCTTCAATGGGTTAGTGGAGAGATGGGGACAATAAAACAACTATAACTCTCTTTAAGGGTACTTACCATATGCCTGAATGGTCGATGGTGGTATAGTTAAAAAATAGCACAAGTATGTGTATAGCCACCACTCAGGAAGAACTAACCTCTAACGTTTTATGACAACAAGAAACATGTCTAGAGTTCTCTCTATGCCCAGTGTCAGAGATCAAGAGAACTCCAGACACAGATCTTGCTGTTCTATAACACTGGGTATATATCACTTCTCGTTGGTTCTGCACAAACAGTGGTGCCCCCAACCATTAAACCCCCGCAATCCCCTCCTAGGGATTTTCCAGGAATGGGGCAAGTACCTTAAAAGGGCTATATTGTATACCATAGATGGGGGATGGAGTGTGAATATATAGAGCCATGAAAATAGTAGGGGGGAGGTAGTTTATTAAAAAAATATAACATAATTTATGTAAGAACTTACCAGATAAATTAACTTATTTCATATTGGCAAGAGTCCATGAGCTAGTGACATATGTGATATACATTCCTACCAGGAGGGGCAAAGTTTCCCAAACCTCAAAATGCCTATAAATACACCCCTCACCACACCCACAATTCAGTTTAACAAATAGCCAAGTAGTGGGTTGAAAAAATAAGGAGTAAAAAAGCATATAAAAAGAGGAACTGGAAATAAAATTGTGCTTTAAAACAAAACCACCATAAAAAGGGTGGGCCTCATGGACTCTTGCCAATATGAAAGAAATTAATTTATCAGGTAAGTTCTTACATAAATTAAGTTTTCTTTCATGTAATTAGCAAGAGTCCATGAGCTAGTGACGTATGGGATAGAAATACCCAAGGTGTGGGTGACCACAGAAGAGTCACTAGAAAGGGAGGGATAAAAAAAAAGCTATTTCCGTTGAAAAAAATTAAATTAAATCCACAAAAAAACAAGTCTTTCTCATAAATTTCACAAAAATTTCAAGAAAAAAACTTAAATAATAAGCAGATGAATCAAACTGAAACAGCTGCCTGAAGAACTTTTCTACCTAAGACTGCTTCAGAAAAAGCAAATACATCAAAATGTTAAAATTTAGAAAATGTATGCAAAGAAGACAAAGTTGCTGCTTTGCAAATCTGATCAAGTGAAGCTTCATTCTTAAAAGCCCAAGAGGTGGCGACTGTTCTAGTAGAATGAGCTCTAATTCTCTGAGGCAGTGTCTATCCCACCTCCAAATAAGCCTTGTGAATCAAAAGCTTTAACCAAGATGCCAAAGAAATGGCAGAGGCTTTCTGACCTTTCCTAGGACCAGAAAAAACAACAAATAGACTAGAAGTCTTCCTGAAATCTTTAGTAGCCTCAACATAGTATTTCAAAGCTCTTATAACATCCAAAGAATGTAAAGATCTTTCAAGAGTATTCTTAGGATTAGGACACAAGGAAGAAACAACAATTTCTCTACTAATATTGTTAGAATTCACAACCTTAGGAAGAAATTTAAACGAAGTCCGCAAAACAGCCTTATCCTGATGTAAAATCAGAAAAGGAAACTCACAAGAGAGAGCAGACAATTCAGATAGCCAAAAGAAACAACAGTTTCCAACCAAGTAGTTTAATATCCAAAGAATGCATAGGCTCAAAAGGAGGAGCCTGCAAAGCCTTCAAAACCAAATTAAGACTCCAAGGAGGAGAGGTTGATTTAACAACAGGCTTGATACGAACCAAATCCTGAACAAAACAATGAATATCAGGAAGTTTAGCAATCTTTCTATGAAATAAAACAGAAAGAGCAGAAATTTGTCCCTTGAAGGTACTTGCAGACAAACCTTTATCTAAACCATCCTGAAGAAACTGTAAAATTCTAGGAATCCTAAAAAAATGCCAAGAGAATTTATGAGAAAAACACCATGAAATATAGGTTTTCTAAACCCGATAATAAATCTTCCTTGAAACAGACTTACAAACCTGTAGCATAGTATTAATAAATGAGTCAGAGAAACCTCTATGACTAAGTACTAAATTTTTATACCTTCAAATTTAGCTATTTGAGATCCTGATGGAAAAACGGCCCTTGAGACAGAAGGTCTGGCCTTAAAGGAAGTGGGCAAGGTTGGCAACTGGAAATCCCGGACAAGATCCGCATACCAAAACCTGTGAGGCCATGCTGGTTCTATCTGAAACACATGTGATTGGAGATCACCCTTGGAAGAAGAACTAGAGGTGGAAAAATGTAAGCAGGTTGGTAAAACCAAGGAACTGCTAACGCATCCACCATCTCCGCCTGAGGATCCCTGGACTTGGAAAGGTACCTGGGAAGCTTCTTGTTTAGATGGGAAGCCATCAGATCTATTTTGGGGAGACCCCACATCTGTAAAATCTGACAAAATACATCTGGATGGAGAGACCACTCCCCTGGATGTAAAGATTGACGACTGATATAATCCACTTTCCAATTGTCTATACCTGGGATATATATCTCAGAAATTAGACAGGAGTTGGATTCCACCCAAGAAAGTATTCAAGATACTAAAGGACTGTGAGTCCCCCCTTGATGATTGACATATGCCACAGTTGTGATATTATCTGTCTGAAAATGAATGAATGATTCTCTATTTAATAGAGGCCAAGCCTGAAGAGCCCTGAAAATAGCATGGAGTTCTAAAATATTGATTGTAACCTCGCCTCTTGAGGATTCCAAACTCCTTGTGCTGTCAGAGAACCCCAGACAGCTCCCCAACCTGTGAGACTTGCATCTGTTGAAATCACAGCCCAGGAAGGATGAACAAAAGAGGCCCCTTGAAGAATCCGATGATGGTCCAACCACCAGGACAGAGAGAGTTGAATGTTGGGATTTAAGTATATCAACTATGATATCCGAGTATAAGAGACCATTGATTCAGTAAAAGTCTAACGGCTGAGATAATCCGCTTCCCAATTGTCTACACCTGGGATATGAATTGCAGAAATTAGACAAGAGTTGGATCCCGCCCAAGAAAGTATCCGTGATACTTCTTTCATTGCTAAAGAACTGTGAATCCCTCCCTGATGATTGACATATGCCACAGTTGTGATATTGTCTGTCTGAAAGCGAATGAAAAGTTCTCTCTTCAATAGAGGCCAAGCCTGAAGAGACCTGAAAATAGCACGGACTTCTAAGATATTGATTGGTAACCTCGCCTCTAGAGGATTCCAAACCCCTTGTGCTGTCATAGACCCCCAGACAGCTTCCCAACCTGAAAGACTTGCATCTGTTGAGACTACAGTCCAGGAAGGATGAACAAAAGAGGCCCCTTGAATAATACAATGAAGGTCTAACCACCAAGTCAGAGAGAGTAGAATGCTTGGATTTAAGAATATTAATTGTGATATCCGAGTATAATCCCTGCACCATTGAGTCAACATGCAAAGCTGCAGAGGTCTCATATGAAAACGAGCAAAGGGGATCACGTCCGATGCTGTAGTCATGAGACCTAAAACTTCCATGAACATAGCCACTGAAGGGAATGATTGAGACTGAAGGTTTTGACAGGCAGAAACCAATTTCATTCGTCTTGTCTGTTAAGGACAGAGTCATGGACACTGAATCTATCTGGAAACATAAAAAGGTGACCCTTGTCTAAGGAATCAAATAACTCTTTGGTAAATTGATCCTCCAACCATGTTTTTGAAGAAACAACACAAGTTGATTCGTGTGAGATTCTGCTAAATGAAAAGATTTAGCCAGTACCAAGATATCGTCCAAATAAGGAAACACCACAATACTCCTGTTCTCTGATTACAAATAGAAAGGCACAGAGAACCTTCAAAAAGATTCTTGGAGCTGTTGCTAGGCCAAATGGAAGAGCAACAAATTGGTAATGCTTTTCTAGAAAAGAGAATCTCAGAAACTGATAGTGGTCTGGATGAATCGGAATGTGAAGATACGCATCCTGTAAGTCTATTGAGGACATGTAGACCTTGCTGAACAAAAGGCAAAATAGTCCTTATAGTCACCATCTTGAAAGTTGGGACCCTTACAAATTGTTTCAAAAACTTCAAATCCAGAACTGGTCTGAAAGAATTTTCCTTCCTCGGGACAATGAATAGATTTGAATAAATACCCAGACCCTGTTCCAGAAGTGGAACTTGTACAATAACGCCTTAAAGCTCTAGATCTGAAACACACTTCAGAAAGGCCTGAGCTTTCGCAGGATTTGTTGGGATGTGAGAGAGAAAACAATCTTCTCAGAGGAGGTCTTATTCTGAATCCTATTCGATACCCCTGAGAGACAATATTCTGACTCCAATGATTCTGAACAGAACCTGACCAAACGTCTTGAAATAACTTCAATCTGTCCCCCACCAGCAGAACTGGATTGAGGGCCACACCTTCATGCAGTCTTGGGGGCTGGCTTTGGTTTCTTATAAGGCTTGGATTTATTCCAACTCGAGGATGGCTTCCAATTGGAGCCAGAGTCCTTAGGGGAAGGAGTGGTTTTCTGTTTTCTATTCAGACGAAAGGAACGAAACCGATTAGAAGCTTTAGATTTGCCCTTAGACTTTTTATCTTGAGGTAAAAAAACTTCCTTCCCCCCCAGTAATAGTGGAAATAATAGAATCCAACTGGGAACCAAACAAATTATTTCCCTGGAATGATAGAGATAGTAACCTAGATTTAAATACCATGTCAGCAATCCATGATTTGAGTCATAAAGCTCTTCTAGCTAAAATAGCCAGAGGCATAGATTTAACATTCATCTTGATGATATCAAAAATAGTATCACAAATCAGAGTCATTTTCCCATTGTGCTAAGCTATCCAACCAAAAAGTTGATGCAGCATAGAAATGGCAGGTCTGAGAATATAGCCAGAATGCAAATAAGTTTTCCTTAGATAAGATTCAATCTTCCTATTTAAAGGATCCTTAAAGGGACAGTCAAGTCCAAAAAAAACTTTCTTGATTCAAATACGGCATGTCATTTTAAACAACTTTCCAATTTACTTTTATCACCAATTTTGCTTTGTTCTCTGGTTATTCTTAGTTGAAAGCTAAACCTAGGAGGTTCATATGCTAATTTCTTAGACCTTGAAGGCCCCCTCTAATCTCAGCTCTGATTGGCTAAAATGCAAGTCTGTCAAAAGAACTGAAATAAGAGTGCAGTCTGCTGAGGCAAGGTAATTACAGAGGTAAAATGTGTATAATTATAACTGTGTTGGTTATGCAAAACTGGGGAATTGGTAATTAAGGGATTATCTATCTTTTAAAACAACAATAATTCTGGTGTTGACTGTCCCTTTAAAATAAGTACTATCTTCCATAGGAATAGTAGTACGTTTAGCAAGACTTTTTCCCAAAACTCTAATTTAGCCACTGGCAAAGGATACTACTTTTTAAACCTTGAAGAAGGAACAAAAGAAGTACCAGGCTTAGACCATTCCTTAGCAATCACATCAGAAATAGCATCAGGAACAGGAAAAACCTCAGGAGTAGTCACAGGAGGTTTATAGACAGAATTTAAACATTTACTGGATTTATTATCAAGAGGACCAGACTCCTCAATATCCAAAGTTATCAAAACTTCTTTTAACAAAGAACGAATATACTCAATCTTAAAAAGATAAGATCATTTATCAATGTCAATGTCTGAAGTAGGATCTTCTGAATCAGAGAGATCCTCATCAGAGGAGGATATATCAGTATGTTGCCGGTCATTACAAATTTCATCAGTATTATGAGAAGTTTTAAAAGACCTTTTACGTTTATTTGAAGGCGGTATAGCAGCCATAGACTTCTGTATCGCATCAGCAATATAATTTTTCATATCAACAGGGATATCATGTACTTTAGAATGTTGAAGGAACAACAGATACTGTACTAGCACTAATAGAAACCTTTTCTGTATGCAAAAGCTTATCATAACAACTGTTACATACTACAGCTGGAGATATAATCTCCACTAGCTTACAACAGATACACTTAGCTTTAGTAGAACTGTGTTCAGGCAGCATGTTTCCTACAGCAGCTTCTGAGACAGGATCAGATTGAGACATCTTTTAAAATGTAAAAGAAATAATAACAACATTTAAACAGAAATATCTTAGTTCCACATATAGCAGTTTCAGGAATGGAAAAAAATGCAAATGCAAAAATTGGCAAAAAAAAGCAAATAGCATAGCCCTCTGAGCATAAAGAAGTCAAGGAGAATATAGGAAGTGAGGTAAAATAAAATTAAAAAATTTTTGGCGCCAAGTATGACCCATGACACAAAAGGAAGTTGAGATTTTTTTGGGCGCCAAAAAACATCTGGAAATTATGCAACTCACGTCATAACACACACAATTTCACGTCAAACAACCTAGCGTCAACTAAGACGCAGGAAATTACGAACTTGCGTCATTACAGACGCACATTCGTGCCAAAAAAGAAGTCCACAAAACAACTTATCTAGATGAGAAAAAAAAACAACAGATAAGGAAACACACAAGAGAGAGCTGATAAATCAGAAACTCTTGTAGCAGAAGAGATAGTCAAAAGAAACAACACTTTCCAAGAAAGTAGATAATCTTCAAAGAAAAAATAGGTTCAAAAGAAAGAGCCTGCAAAATCTTTAAACCAAATAAGACCCCAAAAAGGAGAAATTAATAAATGAACAGGCTTAATATCAACCAAAGCCTGGACAAAACAGTGATTATCAGGAAGTTTAAACAATCTTTCTAGGAAATAAAACAGAAAGAACAGAGATTTGTCCCATCAGAAAAATTTGCAGACAGTTATCCAAACCATCCTGAAAAAACTGTAAAATCTTAGGAATTCTAAAAGAATGCCAAGAGAATTTATGAGAAGAACACCAAAAAATATAGGTTTTCCAAACCTTATAATACATGTTCCTTGAAACAGACTTCTAAGGCTGCAACATAGTGATAAAGACAAAAAAACCTCTATGACTAAACACTAATCAATTTCCATACCATCAAATTAGTAATTTGAGATCCCAATGGAAAAATAGTCCCTAAAACAAGAGGGCTAGCCAAAGAGAAAGCGGCCAAGGAAGGCAACTGGACATCCGAATAAGATCCACATACCAAACCTGTGAGGCCATGCTGATGCTATCAGAAACAGATGACATTGTTCCAATATGCTCTTGGAAATCACCCTTGGAGAAAAAAACAGAGGCGGAAAGATGTAATCAGGTTGCAAAACCAAGACACTGCTAATGCATCCACCATCTCCACCTGAGGATTCCTGGACCTGAAAAGGTACCTGGGAAATTGAGAAAACATATCTATATAGAGATACCAATCTCCAGGATGTAAAGGCTGACGGCTGAGATAATCCACCTCCCAAATGTCTAAACCTAAGATAAAAAATTGAAGAAATTAGACAGGAGATGCATTCCATCTAGAACCTATTCAAAATGCTTCTTAATTGCTAAGGAACTGCGAGTCCCTATTTGATTATTGACATATGCCACAGTTGTGATATTGTCTGTCTGAAAGCAAAAAATGAAAAGTTCTCTCCTAAAAGATTGTAAGCCTGAAAGATCTCTGAAAATAGCACAGAGTTCTAAAATATGATTGGAAACCTCACCTCTTGAAGTTTCCAAACCCCTTGTGCTGACAGAGACCCTCAGACAGCTCCCCAATCTGTAAGACTTGAAACCATTAAGAATACATTCCAGGAAGGATGAACAAAAGGAGGCCCCCTGAATAAAACGATGATAGACACCAAAACAGAGAGAGTAGAGTGTTAGGATTTAAGAATATCAACTGTGATATCTAAAAACAATCCCTGTATTATTTATTCAGTATGCAAAGTATGCAAAGCAAAAAGAGAACTCAGATGAAAATGAGCAAAGGGAACCACGACCGATGCTGCAGTTATGAGACCTAAAACTTCCATGCACGTAGCCACTGAAAGAAATGTTCTAGACTGTAAGTTAGACAGGCTAACGACAATTACAATTGACTTTTGTCCGATAAAGACAAAGACATGAATACAGAATCCATCTAGAAACCCAAAAAGAAGTGACCCTTGTCTGAGGAATCATGAAACTCTTAGGTAAATTAAATCCTCTAACCATGTCTTGAAGAAACAAAACTTAGTTGATTCATGAAAGATTCCAATAAAAGAAAAGTCCATATATTTGAATATGTATGTATTGGGGTACTTGTAAAGAATGGCTAATCACCTGTAAGGGACTCAAGACGCTGCTCATTTAATCAACCTTGAAGGATGAAAGGCTGAATGGACCTCGCCAGGAATCGAACCTGCAACCCTCAGGTTGCTACAGAGCTCAGCCACAGTGCATTAGCATGCTGAGCTATCTGTCCGGCTTTAATAAAAGAAAAGTTTAAGCTAATACCAAGATACCATCCAAATAAGGAAGCACCACAATACCCTACTGTCTGAATATAGAAAGAAGGGCACCAAGAACCTTTGAAAAGATTCATAAAGCTGTCACTAGACCAAATAGAAAAGCAACAAATTGGTAAAGCTTATCTAAAAAAGAGAGAATCAGAATCCACGAGTGGTCTGAATGAAATAAAATATTAAAATAAACATCCTGAAAAATGGAGTGGACATGAAATGACCTTGCTGAACAAAAAAGCATAATAGTCCTTATAATTGCCAACTTAAAAGTTGAGACTCTAGCAAAGCAATATAAAAGTCTTCAGATCCAAGATTGGACTTAATAAACCTTTCTTCTTTGGGACAAAGAATAGAATTGAATAGAAACCCAAACCCTGTTCCTGCTAAAAGAACTGGTATAATCACTCCTGAAAAAAATTCAAAGTGTGTACTGAGAAAGAAAGATTCTTCCCATAGGAGGCCTCATCATAAAAATCTAGTCAAACCCTAAGAATAATATAGATTTTGGACTGAGTTCATCCAAAAACAATTTAATCTGCCCCCCCCCCCCCACCAAAAGGACTGGTTTGGTAACCGCACCTTCATGCAGACTAATAACTAGTAATTATATAGCGTTTTGTCTCCCAGAAGGATACAAAAAAATGCTTTTTCAGTGCTTACACTCGGAGTTAACCAAATTAGCAGCTGATAAAAACAGTTGTTATTATTACCCAAATAAATGGTACACAATAAATTAACCTCACAAGGCCAAAGGGCTGTAGTAACCCTGCCGGGAAATTAATCTATAACCCTTGGATCTAGAACAAGCGTTTGTAGTCAGGACATTCACCAACTGATCTACATCACGGGACTAAAAGTAGGGCAGAAAAAAACTCTAAACCTCCAGAAATAGTGGAGATAAAAGAAATTAAACAAATTATTATCCTAACAAAATAGAGATAATAAAATATATTTTAAATCATAATAATAGATATAGTAAACATACTTAAATGAATACATCTAAAGTAAATAAACAGAGTTATATACTTGAGAATCTAAAACTGCTTATGCTAACTGTTCAACAAAGGTTGAAAGAACAGTAATGTCAGCCACAGATAAAGCTGAGCTAAAAATATAAACAGTACGTGAATATGCTCTACTAAGGTTATATTCAAATTCTAAAGAATCCTGAAAATAAGTACCAATTTCCATAGAAATAGTAGTACAGTTCCAAGAGGGAATCAGAATAACCATTCTCTAGAATATAATACAGATAGTATATTGAATAGGAAAAGACCTCAAGAGCAAAAATGTAAAAAATCCAGATTTGAAAAGGATTAACATACGGCCAGATTACGAGTTTTGCGTTAGAAACGGTGCGGTGCTAACGAGCAGTTTTTTCTCACCGCTCACTTACCTACAGAGCTGGTATTACAGCTTTTTACAAACCCGGCGTTAAAAGGCAAGAAGTGAGCATAGAGCAAAATTGTGCTCTTTACCGCACTTCAATACCAGCGCTGCTTAAGTCAGCGGTGAGCTGGTCGTATGTGCTCGTGCACGATTTCCCCATAGGAATCAACGGGGTGAGCCGGCTGAGAAAAAGTCTAACACCTGCAAAAAAGCAGCATAAAACTCAGTAACGCAGCCCCATTGATTCCTATGGGGAAATAAAATTTATGTTTACACCTAACACCCTAACATGAACCCCGAGTCTAAACACCCCTAACCTTGCACTTATTAACCCCTAATCTTCCACCCCCGACACCTACATTATATTTATTAACTCCTAATCTGCCACTCCGGACACCGCCGTCACCTACATTATACTTATTAACCCCTAATCTGCTGCCCCAACATCGCCAACACCTACATTATTTTTATTAACCCTTAATCTGCCGCCCCCGACATCGTCGCCACCTACATTACACGTATTAACCCCTAATCTACCGCTCCGGACATCGCCACCACTATAATAAACATATTAACCCCTAAACCGCCGCACTCCCGCCTCGCAAACATTAGTTAAATATTATTAACCCCTAATCTGCCGTCCCTAACATCGAAGCCACCTACCTACATTTTTTAACCCCTAATCTGTCGCCTCCAACGTCACCGCCACTATACTAAATGTATTAACCCCTAAACCTAAGTCTAACCCTGACCCTAACACCCCCTAACTTAAATATAATTACAATAAATCTAAATAAAATTAATATTATTACCTAAATAATTCCTATTTAAAACTAAATACTTACCTGTAAAATAAACCCTAAGCTAGCTACAATATAACTAATAGTTACATTGTAGCTATCTTAGGGTTTATTTTTATTTTACAGGCAAGTTTTTATTTATTTGAACTAGGTAGAATAGTTACTAAATAGTTATTAACTATTTAATAACTACCTAGCTAAAATAAATACAAATTGGCATGTAAAATAAAACCTAACCTAAGTTACACTAACACCTAACACTACACTACAATTAAATGCAATTAGCTAAAGTACAACCCCCCCCCACACACACACACACACTAAATTACACAAAATAATAAACAAATTAACAGGGAGAGCCGGCTGAGAAAAAGTCTAACACCTGCAAAAAAGCAGCGTAAAACTCAGTAACGCAGCCCCATTAATTCCTATGGGGAAATAAAATTTATGTTTACACCTAACACCCTAACATGAACCCCGAGTCTAAACACCCCTAACCTTACACTTATTAACCCCTAATCTGCCACCCCCGACATCGTCTACACCTACATTATACTTATTAAGCCCTAATCTGTCGCTCCGGACACCGCTGCCACCTACATTATACTTATTAACCCCCTAATCTGCTGCCCCAACATCGCCGACATCTACATTATTTTTATTAACCCCTAATCTGCCACCCCCGACATAGTCGCCACCTACATTATACGTATTAACCCCTAATCTACCGCTCCGGACATCGCTGCCACTATAATAAACATATTTACCCCTAAACCGCTGCACTCCCGCCTCGCAAACATTAGTTAAATATTATTAACCCCTAATCTGCCGTCCCTAACATCGCTGCCACCTACCTACATTTATACTAAATGTATTAACCCCTAAACGTAAGTCTAACCCTAACACAATGTAACTAATAGTTACATTGTAACTAGCTTAGGGTTTATTTTTATTTTACAGGAAAGTTTGTATTTATTTTAACTAGGTAGAATAGTTACTAAATAGTTATTAAGTATTTAATAACTACCTAGCTAAAATAAATACAAATTGGTCTGTAAAATAAAACCTAACCTAAGTTACACTAACACCTAGCACTACACTACAATTAAATAAATGACCTAAATTAAATTCAATTAGCTAAAGTACAAAAACAAACAAACACTAAATTACACAAAATAATAAACAAATTACAAGATATTTAAACTAAGAAAAACGAGGTACTAATGGCACTGCACAAATTTACAACTTAGGGTAGCCTATTGATCTCTGGATCTAGTGGTATGATATATGTATCAATCTATCTATAGTCCAGATTTATTGTATTACAAAATGGCTGAGGTGCTGTGTACTTGTTGTGTGAAGCGAGAATTATCAATCCTAGGATTGATGGATTGTACACCCAAATAGCACTCATTTCCTAATTGATGGTGGCAAAGATTGGACAAGATATATGTATCTTGGGAGGAGGGTGTGCGTGGGGATGTATTAAAATATAACCTTTATTGGTAATTTTAAAATAAAAGGCAACAAACACAATCGACATACATACTTTATTAAAAACACAGGCTTAGGTCTTTGGAGGTTTTATCCGTTATTCCCGGAATACATTAAGTGGTTATGGTGTGTATTGGAAATGACTTAAGTTTCAAGTCAGGATAATCTCAGTAATTGTATAATATTTTGATATACTTAGAGCTTACATTGTATTAGTAGAGCTGCTTTGTTATGATATTTGCTCTAATATTATATATGTGGTCTGTGACTCACCGTTCAATTCAAATTATAATATTGGATGTATTTAACGCAGATATCCAATAGTATCACCGAAATTTATTATTATTGCATATAGTATTACATTTAATATATATCTTTGTGTGACAATGTCTGGTTTCCTTACAATTATATTACTTGTGCTATATATTTGTACATATATCTTGGTATAATATTGTTGGAAATAATATATGCTGAATGCTGTTTTTGGATAGACTTCTAGCTGAATAGAGACAGATAGTGCTGTCTATATGGAGTGTAATAACACTAGTCAGTCAGTTAACAAGTTAACCCCTGTAGAATCTTTTTATTGTATGTTTATAAATACTTATGTCTACAGGAACATTATGCTTATACCACCACAGAAAAGTTAGATGTGTTGCTAAAGTTCAATTGAATTTGCAAGGTTGATAATGTATAATATAATTGTTGCAATAGCAACAAACTTGAGTAACATTTTAATTATATTGGGTTGTTATTGTATTTATCTACATTGAGAATGTTACTAACATGGTGTTCGTAGTTAAATATACAGAGGCATCGCTTGGCATGCTTTGATCTTTAATAATATTGGTAACAAGCTGTTCGTGATTCGCTGTATAGAGATACTGCCTGTTATGCACTTAACTTTCCTGACTCTGCTTTGGCGTTACATATAACTATAGCTTTGTAAGACCACTCTTCTATTACAATATACGTTCACAAAAAGAGAGTTGTAGTAATATTTTAACCATTCATCACTAAAGTTATTAATGTTGAAATCTTACTGTGTAAGAGTTATAGCAATCATATGAGTTTATTAAAGTGCTACAAAAAAATAGCTACTCTCTGTGAATTGACTGCGCTCTTTTTATACCGGATATTAACTAGTTAAATCGTATTGTCCGCCTAGGCATTAAAAGTTGTTAGCGGTATTGTGCTGATGATTCACTGAGTATTTGTGGTATTATATATATGTTTAAAGCTCCACATTAGTAACCGCTTACTGAATCCACGCTACAAATGCCGGTTAGGCTTAAGATAATGCTACTGAGTTAACCCCATTCTCAAGTGAGTTTACTTAATATTGTGCACAACCACAATTGTTTGAAAAAGCCACGTTAGTGGCGAAACATGTTAGGGAATTGTTTGTTGAATGCCAGTTAGCATTTTTTAATAAGCAGGAATGGTGGTCTTTATTATTTAAAAACAATTGTGGTTGTGCACAATATTAAGTAAACTTTTTATTTTAAAATTACCAATAAAGGTTATATTTTAATACATCCCCACGCACACCCTCCTCCCAAGATACATATATCTTGTCCAATCTTTGCCACCATCAATTAGGGAATGAGTGCTAGGTGTACAATCCATCAATCCTAGGATTGATAATTCTCGCTTCACAAGATATTTAAACTAATTACACCTAATCTAATAGCCCTATAAAAATAAAAAAGTCCCCCCAAAATAAAAAAAAACCCTAGCCTAAACTAAACTACCAATAGCCCTTAAAAGGGCCTTTTGCGGGGCATTTCCCCAAAGAAATCAGCTCTTTTACCTGTAAAAAAAAAATACAAACACCCCCCAACAGTAAAACCCACCACCTACACAACCAACCCCCCAAATAAAAACCTAACTAAAAAAACCTAAGCTCCCCATTGCCCTGAAAAGGGCATTTGGATGGGCATTGCCCTTAAAAGGGCAGTTAGCTCTTTTGTGGCCCAAAGCCCTAACCTAAAAATAAAACCCACCCAATACACCCTTAAAAAACCTAACACTATCCCCCTGAAGATCGACTTACTGTTCTGAAGACCGGACATCCATCCTCAAGGAAGTGGCAGAAGTCTTCATCCAACTGGGCCAAAGTCCTCAACGAAGCCGGGAGAAGTCTTCATCCAAGCCGGCAAAGTGGTCCTCCAGACGGGCAGAAGTCTTCATCCAGACGGCATCTTCTATCTTCATCCATCTGACGTGGAGCGGCTCCATCTTCAAGACATCCGAAAGCGGAGCATCCTCTTCATCCGGAGTCTTCTTACTGACTGATGGTTCCAATCAGCCAATAGAATGCGAGCTCAATCCTATTGATTGATTGGATCAGCCAATAGGATTGAACTTCAATCCTATTGGCTGATTGCATCAGCCAATAGAATTCTTTCTACCTTAATTCCGATTGGCTGATAGAATTCTATCAGCCAATCGGAATCTATGGGACGCCATCTTGGATGACATCATTTAAAGGAACCGTCATTCAGTAAGACGACTCCGGATGAAGAGGATGCTCCGCGTCGGATGTCTTGAAGATGGAGCTACTCCGCGTCGGATGGATGAAGATAGAAGATGCCATCTGGATGAAGACTTCTGCCCGTTTGGAGGACCACTTCGCCCGGCTTGGATGAAGACTTCTCCAAGCTTCATTGAGGATGGATGTCCGGTCTTCAGAACAGTAAATCGATCTTCAGGGGGATAGTGTTAGGTTTTTTTAAGGGTGTATTGTGTGGGTTTTATTTTTAGGTTAGGGCTTTGGGCCGCAAAAGAGCTAGCTGCCCTTTTCAGGGCAATGGGGAGCTTAGGTTTTTTTAGATAGGTTTTTATTTGGCGGGGTTGGTTGAGTGGGTAGTGGGTTTTACTTTTGGGGGCTGTTTGTATTTATTTTAAAGGTAAAAGAGCTGATTTCTTTGGGGCAATGCCCCGCAAAAGGCCCTTTTAAGGGCTATTGGTAGTTTAGTTTAGGCTAGGGCTTTTTTTATTTTGGGGGGCTTTTTTATTTTGATAGGGCTATTATATTAGGTGTACTTAGTTTAAATATCTTGTAATTTGTTTATTATTTTGTGTAATTTAGTGGGGGGGGGGGGGGTTCTGTACTTTAGCTGAGAGCGGTAGATTAGGGGTTAATACGTATAATGTAGGTGGCGACTATGTCGGGGGTGGCAGATTAGGGGTTAATAAAAATAATGTGGATGTCGGCGATGTTGGGGCAGCAGATTAAAGGTTAATAAGTATAATGTAGGTGGTGGCGGTGTCCGGAGCGACAGATTAGGGGTTAATAAGTATAATGTAGGTGTAGGCGATGTCGGGGGTGGCAGATTAGGGGTTAATAAGTGTAAGGTTAGGGGTGTTTAGACTCGGGGTTCATGTTAGGGTGTTAGGTGTAAACATAAATTTTATTTCCCCATAGGAATTAGTGGGGCTGCGTTACTGAGTTTTACGCTGCTTTTTTGCAGGTGTTAGACCTTTTTCTCAGCTGGCTCTCCCTGTTAATTTGTTTATTATTTTGTGTAATTTAGTGTGTGTGTGGGGGGGGGTACTTTAGCTAATTGCATTTAATTGTAGTGTAGTTTTAGGTGTAAGTGTAACTTAGGTTAGGTTTTATTTTACAGGCCAATTTGTATTTATTTTAGCTAGGTAGTTATTAAATAGTTAATAACTATTTAGTAACTATTCTACCTAGTTGAAATAAATACAAACTTTACTATTCTACCTAGTTGAAATAAATACAAACTTGCCTGTAAAATAAAAATAAATCCTAAGCTTGCTAGCTTAGGGTTTATTTTACAGGTAAGTATTTAGTTTTAAATAGGAATAATTTAGTTAATGATAGTAATTTTATTTAGATTTATTTAAATTTTATTTAAGTTAGGGGGTGTTAGGGTTAGGCTTAGATTTAGGTTTAGGGGTTAATAAATTTAATATAGTGGCGGTGACGTTGGGGACGGCAGATTAGGGGTTAATAAATATAATGTAGGTGGCGGCGATGTTAGGGGCAGCAGATTAGGGGTTAATATAGATAGGTGTCAGCAATGTTGGGGCAGCAGATTAGGTGTTAATAAGTATAATGTAGGTGGCAGCGATGTCCGGAGCGACAGATTAGGGGTTAATAATATTTAACTAGTGTGTGTGAGGCGGGAGTGCGGCGGTTTAGGGGTTAATATGTTTATTATAGTGGCAGCGATTTCCGGAGCAGCAGATTAGGGGTTAAAAATGTTATTTTAGTGTTTGCGATGCGGGAGGGCCTCGGTTTAGGGGTTAATAGGTAGTTTATGGGTGTTAGTGTACTTTTTAGCACTTTAGTTATGAGTTTTATGCTACGACGTTGCACCATAAAACTCTTAACTACTGACTTTAAAATGAGTTGGGGATCTTGGAGGTAGAGGATGTACCGCTCACTTTTTGGCCTTCCAGGACAGACTCGTAATACCAGCGCTATGGAAGTCCCATAGAAAAAAGGGTTTACAAAGTTTACGTGTCGTTTTGCGGTAAGGCCAAAGAAGTGTGCGGTGCCCCTAAACCTGCAAGACTCGTAATAGCAGCGGTAGTGAAAAGGACCTGTTAACGCTGCTTTTTCAGCCTAACGCAAAACTCGTAATCTAGCCGTTTGTTAATAGAAGGACTAGACTCCTAAAAGCTATAAATAACATTTCCTATACAAAGAACAAAAAATAAGGAGAATTAACAAACTGTCTGATACAGGATCCTTTGAGCCAATGAAACCTTCATCAGTAGAATAAACTTAAAGGGACAGTCAAGTCCAAAAAAACCTTTCATGTTTCAAATAGGGCATGTAATTTTAAACAACTTTCCAATTTACTTTTATCAACAATTTTGCTTTGTTCTTTTGGTATTCTTAGTTGAAAGCTAGACCTAGGAAGGCTCATATGATAATTTCTAAGCCTCTGAAGGCCGCCTCTAATCACATGCTTTGTATTTGCTTTTCACAGCAGGGGAGAGCTAGTTCAGGTAAACCCTATAGATAACATTGTGAACTCGCCCGTGGATTGTGGCAGACACTGCACTAATTGGCTAAAATGAAAGTCAATAGATAATAAATAAAATGTCATGTGATTAGGGGTTTGTCAGAAGATGCTTATATACAAGTTAATCACAGAGCTAAAAAGTGTATTATTATAACTGTGTTGGTTTTGCAAAACTGGGGAATGGGTAATAAAGGGATTATCTATCTTTTAAAACAACAAAAATTCTGGTGTTGACTGTCCCTTTAAGTATGCTGTCGGTCAGAACAAAACTCATTAAATCTTAACAATTTTGAAAAGACCTCGTAAGTTTACTTAAAGGCATAATATCAGTCATAACCTTTTATAATCTAAGCAACAACATGTGATGCTTGCAGATCAAATCAAGTACAGTATATGAACTGAATATGTAAAAACAGTAAATGTCATTGTACATGTAGAAACATTGCTAGCATGAAACATGATAAATAAATGCCACATAATTGAGCTGGAAAAATAAAACAACAGCTTAATAATGAAAAGAACACACTTTGCTTTGTAGAATTGTGTTCCAGGGCATAATAGTTTCTACAGTAACATCAGAATCAGAATGAGACATCTCACAAAGTGTAACAGAAAAAGAAAAATAACATTAGGCAAAACATTCAATTTCCACAATATAACAGTTTCAGAGAAAAACAAAAGATAGTATTTTTTTTCTTTAAAAAAATTAAAATAAAAAAGAAGGCATAATAGCTTTCAAAGTTCATAAAAACAGCAAGCAATAGAGGGAGAGGGGTAAAATAACTAAAATGTGCGCCAAGAATGACGCATTACGCAAAAAGAAGTTAAAATGTTTTGGCACAAAACTAACACCAGGAAATGACAATTCACGTCATAACAAATGCGATTTCGCACCAAAACAACTAGCGTCAACAAAGATGCAGGAAATGACGATATTTGCACCATCAAAGGCGCAACTTTTTTTCACCAAGAATGACGCAATAAAATACAGCATTTTGCACCCTCGTGAGCCTAGATTTGCCCGCGAAAAAATGAAAGTCAAATTAGAAAAAGACTGAACCCCAGGTAAGAAAAAAGTTTAAATAAACTTCCCAAACATGATTCCTATACTGAAACAGTTTAGACTGCAAAGGGAAATACACATAGACCTGACTTATGGCAAATATAAGTAAAATACATATATTTAAAACTTTATATTAATACATAAAGCGCCAAACCATAGCTGAGAGTGTCTTAAATAATGATACATACTTACCAAAAGACACCCATCTACATATAGCAGATAGCCAAACCAGTACTGAAAACTATCAGCAGAGGTAATGGTATATAAGAGTATATAGTCGATCTGAAAAGGGAGGTAGGAGATGAATCCCTACGACCGATAACAGAGAACCCTTGAAAAGATTTCCCATAAGAGAAACCATAAAATCAATAGGCGATACTCTCTTCACATCCCTCTGACAAACACTGTACTCTGAGAGGAATTTGGCTTCAGAATGCTTAGAAGCGCTTGTCATAGAAGAAATCATAAAAATCAAGCACAAACTTACTTCACCACCTCCATAGGAGGCAAAGTTTGTAAAACTGAGTTGTGCGTGTGGTGGGAGGTGTATTTATAGGCATTTGAGGTTTGGGAAACTTTGCCCCCTCCTGGAAGGAATGTATATCCCATATGTCATTTGCTCATGGACTCTTGCCAATTACATGAAAGAAAATTTCATTTTTCAAACAATGAAGATGTTCACTATCCCACCAAAAAAAGGTTTAAACATGGTACAGGTTAATTTCATATACTTATCCATGGAGGTCCTTAAATTATCGTGATTTGTGAGCACACTAAAGAGATGCTGTTTAGGAAGAGCCTCTCATTGTTAAAAGCATGGTTGGGAAATGGTAGAAGGCATGACAGAGGAGTTTGTTAGAAAAGGAAATAAAGATTTAGAAAGAAAGAGAGTTAAAGGCTATGTGGAGTGGGGAAGAGAGTGCCAGTCATGCAGTAAAAGGGGTAAAGTTGTCAGAGAAATTCATGAAGTATAAGAACCTCCAAGTATGACACCACTTTATCCACAAGTCCAGGGTTGGAGTAACATGCAGCCCATAGAGGAGCTAGGTTAGTTGGGTAAAAGTTTGGGTTTCTGGTCTGAGTATCCCTATTGAAGTCAAGCCAGATACCCCAATCCTCATCCCACAATACTGTTTGAATGGCTTGGTGTCGGGCATCTAGAGCAGAGCGGAAACGTGTCTCCTTTTCTGGCATACCTACACAGAGGATGTAAAGAAGATAGGAAAGTCAGGAGACTGGTAAAGGCAGTTGGATTGGGATAAAGAGGGATAGGAAGGGAATGAGTTATAAGATTAGGATTGCAGAGAGAGTGGTCATAATAAGTCACATGTTGCAGCTAAAAGAAATATAAGGGAAGGTATCAGAAGTGAAGTCAGATGAGGATGGAAGGTGTTACAAGTTAATATACAGCAGAGGTAAATTACAATGAAGATTATAGTAGCTGGCAAGAAAAAAAGTTGTTTGAATGGGATTTAGGAGCATTAGAAAGAGTTCTATGGAGTGAAATGAAGGGTTTGGAACATGTCAAATGGAACAATAGGAGTTATATGGAAGGTTATATTGAATGACTTTATGGATATATAGGAAGTCAAATAGATGGAGCAGAAGGAGAAGTTTATATAAAGAGTGATGTTTTAAGGAAAGATTATATGGAGCAGTATGACAAGCTACGGAGAATAGTTATACAGTACATTATATAATAGTTATAGATGAAAAATAGGATTTATAGAGACAGTGTTTCAAGAGGAATAGAAGATTATGGGGTTATATGGAGGATAGTTTGGAGTAATTGGTGGAGTTGCAGGAAGAAGTTTAGTGATGCAATATAAAGAATGTAAATTAACAAAATATATGGAGACACAAGGAGAGTTTTAGTAAAGGTTATAAAGGCCAACAGAAGGGACAAGGTACATGGACCAGTAGGTCTTAAATGTAATGCTTACCAAGTTCTTGATAGAATTTGGCCAGGGTTCTCTCTACTCTGCATAAGATAGCATTTAGATCCACAGGGATCACCAAGCTGGTTCTTGTGTCCTTGAGCTCTGTACTTGATCCGTTATACCAGCGAGAGGAAAAATCCCATCCTGACTCAGCAGCTGCTTTGAGCTCAGTCCAAAGAGACTGACGAGAGTCTAAAAAGACATAAAATCTGTTGTTGTTTTATGAAGAGCATATTTTAATTATGTAAGCTCTTAATAATTTCTGTCCATCTGGTGATGGTAATAGATGTTAGAGTGCGCTGAACATTAAGAAATCAATAGATGAATCTAAGTTTGCTTAAAATTAAATCGAGAAGGACAGAGACAATAAAGTAATAAATATCAAGTCATCCAAAGAACTTTTGTTACCTACAGAGATATAAAGACATTTGTTGGATTCCAAAGTGAAATAGCTCAAATAAAACTGACCTGATGTGAGGTTCTCAGCCAGCTCATAGTCATCAGAATAAGATTCTGGCCTGATGGAAACATAGAGCAAAGTTTATAAGGCCCCTGGCAACTCATTGATAGTTGTATAATTGAGGGACCTTATATATTGTTATATATTGCTAATATAATGTTCCAGTACTAGATGTGATTAACATACCAGATGTAGAGCTACAACAGTACAACAGAGAGGTTCTCACCTTGGTCCATCCACAGGTACATGGTAACGGTTTAGAGTGTGTATTTTTCCTTGCAAATTCACTGTCACACTTCGATTTGTCATCCAGAAGTCATACTCTTTCTCAAGGATATCTATGCTATTTCTGCATTAGAAGTGGAAGGAAACAAAGAGACAATATTAAGAAGACCTAATTTCATGTACTGCAGAGGTAAAGCAAAAATCAGGGTAAAATAAGGAATTAAATCTAATTAATTACTATGGAACTACCTATTTACAAGATGAGAATGGGATGACAAATGTATTTTAATTGTAAAAATAAAACCCAAAGACAACCTGTTTTTATGAAGTGTCTTTGATGTTGTTTTAACTTGTGTATAGCTAATGGATTTACATTTATCAATTAGAACAAATATATCACCTTAGAAAAGTGAGGTTCTTATATTTTTCCATATAGCTGTCCATCATCAGAGTGAGGAATGGTGGTTGGCTTCTTCTCAGGTAATAAACCCGCCCACCATTGGGAATAAGACCAAATCTAAGAAGAATAAAAAAAAGAATAAAGAAAACATCAAAGTTTGGCAAAAACATAATTTATGTAAGAACTTACCTGATAAATTCATTTATATCATATTGGCAAGAGTCCATGAGCTAGTGACGTATGGGATATACATTCCTACCAGGAGGGGGCAAAGTTTCCCAAACCTCAGAATGCCTATAAATACACCTCCCACCACACCCACAACTCAGTTTAACGAATAGCCAAGTAGTGAGGTGATCACAAAAGGAGTAAAAAAGCATACAAAAAGAGGAACTGGAAATATAATTGTGCTTTTATACAAAAAAACATAACCACCATAAAAAGGGTGGGCCTCATGGACTCTTGCCAATATGAAAGAAATTAATTCATCAGTTCTTACATTAATTATGTTTTCTTTCATGTAATTGGCAAGAGTCCATGAGCTAGTAACGTATGGGATAGAAATACCCAAGATGTGGAAGTCCACAGAAGAGTCACTAGAGAGGGAGGGATACCATAACAACAGCTATTTCCAATGATAAATTAAATCCACACAATAATTAAGTTTTCCTTGAAAAAACTTAAATCAAAAGCAGTAGAATCAAACTGAAACAGCTGCCTGAATAACCTTTTTACCAAAGACTGCTTCAGAAGAAGCAAAATACATTAAAATGGTAAAAACAATAAAAGTATGCAAAGAAGAACAAAATACTGCTTTGCAAATTTGATCATCTTAAGCTTCACTCTGAAAAAGCCCAAGAAATGGCAGAATGAGCTGTAAATCTTGGAGACGGAAGCTACCCAGCCTCCAAATAAGCCTTGAAAAACAAAAGCTTTAACGAGGATGCCAAAGAAATGGCAGAGGCTTTCTAACCTTTCTGAAATCAGAAAAACAACAAATAGACTAGAAGTCTTCTGAAATCCTAATAAACTTGATAAAGAATTACAAAACTCTTACCACATCCAAAGGATGTAAAGAACTCTCAAATAATTCTTTAGGATTAGAAAACAAGGAAGGAACAACAATTTCTCTACTAATGTTGTTCAAATGCACAACCTTAGGAAAAAAGAAGTCCACAAAACAACTTATCTAGATGAAAAAAACAGATAAGAAGACACAGAAGTGAGAGATGATAGATCAGAAACTCTTCTAGCAGAAGAGATAGCCAAAAGAAACAATACTTTCCAAGAAAGTAGATAATCTTTAAAGAAAATATAGGCTCAAAAGAAAGAGCCTGCAAAATCCTTGAACCAAATTAAGGAGAATTAATAAATGAACAGGCTTGATACCAACCAAAAGCCTGAACAAAACAGTGAATATCAGGAAGTTTAAACAATCTTTCTAGGAAATAAAACAGAAAGATCAGATTTTTGTCCCTTCAAAAAATTTGCAGACAAACTTATCCAAACTATCCTGAAGAAACTGAAAAACCCTAGGAATTCTAAAAGAATGCCAAGAGAATTTATGAACAACATAAAATATAGGTTTTCAAAACCTGATAATACATTTTCCGTGAGGCAGACTTATAAGCCTGCAACATAGTGATAAAAACTCAGAGAAACCTCTATGACTAAACACTAATCAATTTCCATACCTTCAAATTAGTAATTTGATATCCCGATGGAAAAATAGTCCCTGAAACAAGAGGGCTGGCCAAAGAAAAAGCGGCCAAGGATGGCAACTGGACATCCGGACAAGATCCACATACCAAACCTGTGAGGCCATGCTGATGCTATAAGAAACACATGAGACTGTTCCAATATGATCTTGAAAATCACCCTTGGAAGAAAAAAAACAGAGGCGAAAGTATGTAGTTAGGTTGCAAAACCAAGACACTGCTAATACATCCCACATTTCCGCCTGAGGATCCCTGGACCTGAAAAGGTACCTGGGAAATTAAGAAAACATCTGTATAGAGATACCACTCTCCCGGATGTAAAGACTGATGGCTGAGATAATCCATCTCCCCAAATGTATAAACCAGAAATATAAGTCGTAAAAATTAGACAAGAGATGAATTTCACCTAAGAACGTATTCAAGATACTTCCTAATAGCTAAGGGACTGCGAGTCCCTATTTGATGATTGACGTATGCCACAGTTGTGATATTGTCTGTCCGAAAGCAAAAAAATTAAAGTTCTCTCCCAAAAGAGGCCAAGCCTGAAAGATCTCTGAAAATAGCACGGAGTTCTAAAATATCGATTGGAAACCTCGCCTCTTGAAGTTTCCAAACCCCTTGTGCTGTCAGAGACCCTCAGACAGCTCCCCAACCTGTAAGACTTGCATCCATTAAGAATACAGTCCAGGAAAGACAAACAAAAGGAGGCCCCCTGAATAAAACGATAATAGTCTAATTACCAAATCAGAGAGAGTTAATTGTTGGGATTTAAGAATATCAACTGAGATATCTGAAAACAATCTCTGCACCATTGAATCAGAATGCAAAGCAAAAGAGGTCTCAGATGAAAAATGAGCAAAGGGAACCACGTCCGAAGCTGCAGTTATGAGACCTAAAACTTCCATGCACATAGCCACTAAAAGAAATGTTCTAGACTGTAAGTTAGACAGGCTTGCACCAATACAATCGACTTTTGTCCGATAAAGACAAAGTCATGGACACAGAATCCATCTAGAAACCCAAAAAGAAGTGACCCTTGTCTGTGGAATCACGAAACTCTTAGGTAAAATAAATCCTCTAACCATGTCTTGAAGAAACAAAACTAGTTGATTCATGAGAGATTCTAATGAAAGAAAAGATTAAAGGGACAGTCTAGGCCTAAATAAACTTTCATGATTTAGATAGGGCATGTCATTTTAAACAATTTTCCAATTTACTTTTATCACCAATTTTGCTTTGTTCTCTTGGTATTCTTAGTTGAAAGCTTAACCTAGGAGGTTCATATGATAATTTCTTAGACCTTGATAATTTCTTAGACCTCTTTTCAGAATGCATTTTAACAGTTTTTCACTACTAGAGGGTGTTAGTTCATGTGTTTCATATAGATAACACTGTGTTCGTGCACGTGAAGTTATCTGGGAGCAGGCACTGATTGGCTAAACTGCAAGTCTGTCAAAAGAACTGAAATAAAGGGGCAGTTTGCAGAGGCTTAGATAAAAGATAATCACAGAGGTTAAAATTATACTAATATAACTGTGTTGGTTATGCAAAACTGGGGAATGGGTAATAAAGGGATTATCTATCTTTTAAAACAATAAAAATTCTGGTGTAGACTGTCCCTTTAAGCTAATACCAAGATACCATCCAAATAAGGAAACACCACAATACCCTACTGTCTTATTACAGAAAGAATGGCACTCAGAATCTTTTGAAAAGATCCATAATGCTGTTGCTAGACCAAATGGAAAAGCGACAAATTGGTAAAGCTCATCTAAAAAAGAGAATCTTAGAACCAAAAGTGGTCTGAATTAGATAAAATATGAGGATAAACGTTCTGTAAAATTGAGTGGACATTACATGACCTTGCTGAACAAAAGGCATAATAGTCCTTATAGACGCCAACTTGAAAGTTGAGACTCTTGCAAAACAATATAAAGTATTCAGATCCAAGATTGAACTGAATAAACTGTTCTTCTTTGGGACAAAGAATAGAATTGAATAGAAACCCAATCCCTGTTCCTGCAAAAGAACTGGTATAAACACTCCTGAAAAAAAAATCACAGAGTGTACTGAGAAAGAATCTTCCCGTAGAAGGTCTTATTCTAAAAATCTATTCAGACCCTACAAATAATAAAGATTGGGGACTAAAATCATCCAAAAACAATTTAATCTGCCCCCCCACCAGAAGAACTGGTTTGAGAACCGTACCCTCATGCAGTCGAATAACAAGTAATCAAGTAATTATATAGTGTTTCCTCCCAGAAGGATACAGTCAGAGTTAACCAAATTAGCAGCTGAAAAAAATAGTTATTATTACCCAAATAAATGGTACACAATAAGTTTACCTCAAAAAGGCCAAAGGGCTGCATTAACCCTGCCGGGATATCAATCTAAGACCCTTGGATCTAGAACAAGCATTTGTAATCAGGACATTCACTAACAGATCTACATCACTGGACTAAAAGTAGGGCAGAAAAGACTCTAAACCTCCAGAAATAGTGGAGATAATAGAAATCAAACAAATTATTATCCTAACAAGCTAGAGATAATAAAATATATTTTAAATCATAATAATAGATATAGTAAACAAAATAACATTAATACATCAGAAGTAAATAGAGTTGTATACTTGAGAATCTGAAACTAATTATGCTAACTGTTCAACAACAGAAAAAGGTTGAAAGAACAGAAATGTCAGCCACAGATAAAGGCTGAGCTAAAAATAAACAGTACATGAATATGCTCTACTAAGGTTATTTTCAAACTCTAAAGAATCCTAAAAATAAGTTCCAATTTCCATAGAAATAGTACAATCCCAAAGGGAATCAGGATAAACTATTCTTTAGAACATAATACAGATAGTATCTTGAATAGGAAAAACCCTCAGGAGCAGATTAAAATCTTAAAATCCGGGGGGCAGAGTTAGCTACTAACGGGAGCAGACGTGCAGGTTGATAGCTCTACTGATAAAACTTCAAAAGCCCTTAGGTTTTGCCTGATAGAGCCTTAGATTACCTCTACCAAGCGGTAAAAGCCTCTGTCTTACCTACATTGACTTTATAGTGTGAGAGATCCGAATTGTTTGAGTAGTGTCATGAGGGCTGGAAGGGACGAGGAGGGGTCTGTAAGAAATACAGTCAAATCATCCACGAACAGTGCCAGCTTTTGTTCTGTGTCATGGAGGATTAAACCATGAATATCTCTATTCACCCCCCCCCCAAGGAGAACAACAGAGACTCCAGAGGACCTTCTCAATTAACTGGTCTACCAGAGGCATTAAACATCTGGGGATCTTCCTCTCACATGATAAAACGATCACTCTGAAGGACAATTACCTCCAGTTATTTAAGTCCATCAAATTACTCCTTGGAGTGAAAGGATACAACGAGATCTCTTGGTTAGGTACAGTGGCCACAATAAAAATGATGGCTCTTCCCAAACTGATCTATTTATTCAGAAGTATCCCCATTCCAGATGATGTTTAACGCCTACATCTGAAACCATAAAAGACCCCGAGTAGCAGCTCGCATACTCCAAGTGCTGCTGGACAGGGGAGGGATAGGCCTCCCAAACATTAAACTTTATCATGACGTGGCCATGATTTCACATGTCTCAGCCTGGGGAAGCAAACTTCCCCAGGCTAGATAGTTGGCCTCCTTACCTGCATATGTGAATCTGGAATATTTGCTGTGGATCCCACCACACTGCGCGGACAGACCACCCATCCATAACTCTTTGGTTAAAGGATGCTAAGATATGTGGTTCAAACTCACACATAGCCCTTCAATAGCCCCACATATCAGGCCTTTTACTTGGCCTTTCGAATACTCACAATCGTCGGTGGAGAGGCACCTCCTTGTGTCAAACTACAGACTTCAATGTTAATGGTAGGCTCCTTAGCCGGATGGAACTGCATAGCCATCATGAGATCCCATCCAAATTATCATTTGATCTACTTAGATTAAGATCTCTCATGAAGGCATGGGGATTTTTCGTGACTGAACCTAGAATCCCGACAGCATGGGAGTCCAGATGGACTGCTGGACTCCAATTGCTTAACCCACTGTCTTTCCACTATAAGAACCTCCTACACGATTTCATAGCTCTGAAAACCACGCACATCTTATCCTGGGAGTCTGAATGGAGCAGAGAGTTCACCCCTAATCAATGGGCCCAAGCCATAATGATGACTAAAATCACCATTCATTGTATTACAATGTATGAGCTTTACTACAAGCTCCTAACAAGATGGCACATAGTCCCCACCAAACTACAGAAACTATACCAGACCCACTCACCTCTTTTCTGGAGAAATTGTGGTAGTCAAGGATCCCCCTTAAATATATATTGGGGGACCTGCCCATACCTGAGAAACTTTTGGGGCAAGACTAGGAAACTGTGCACAGACCTGGAGCTCCCCTCCCCATCACATGCTAGTCTAGCCCTCCTACATCTTGACATCTCCAAACTCCCCAAGCATAAACAGGCTCTCCTGATCTACATCCTGGTCTCCACAAAGCTTATAATTGCAAGAAACTGGAAAAAGGCTGCACCCCCGAGATGGCAGGGAGTGGTCAACAATCTAAATTTCATCAAAACAATGGAAGAAAGTGTCTTCTGATCCAAAAACCAAATAAATATGCACTGCCAAATTTGGGAACAATGGGAGACATACCTGAGACCCAACCGTCGGCTACCCCCCCCCCCGATTCAATAAGTTAAGGCTGCACTATTACAACCTTATCCCCCCCCAGCATCCCCTACCCCACTCCCCTCCCCACATCTGCACCCCCCCTGACCTTACAGACGAGCAGCCCGAATGCCCTTACCCGCATTAATAACTAGGACTTACAGACTAAGATGGAGACCGGATAGAGATTAGGCTCTAACCTAATTTCATGTAATTGCCAGGTATCTGTTACTTTTACATCTAATTGTATTTGTATTTCTTGCCCATTTGCGCTGTAAGACAACTATGAAGAACATGTACTACTATGACTTTTGCTCAATAAAACCTGTTTGTTTAAAAAAAAAAAAAAAAAAAACCCAATTTATTCTTATCTGACAAATGTATTTCTTTCTTGACATGGTGAGTCCACAGATCATCTTAATTACTGTTGGGAATATCACTCCTGACCAGCAGGAGGAGGCAAAGAGCACCACAGCAAAAGCTGTTAAATACCACTCCCCTACCCACAATCCCCAGTCATTAGACCAAAGGGAAAGGAGAAAGGAAGTAATCTAAGGTGCAGAGGTGCCTGAAGTTTATAGAAAAGCAAACTGTCTGAAAAACAGGGCGGGCCGTGGACTCACCGTGTCAAGAAATAAATAAATTTACCAGGTAAGAATAAATTATATTTTCTTTCTAAAGAGACGGTGAGTACACGGATCATCTTAATTACTGTTTTAGAATACCCAAGCTAGAGGACACGGATGATAAGGGAGGGACAAGACAGTTAACCTAAACAGAAGGCACCACTGCTTGAAGAACCTTTCTTCCAAAAGAAGCCTCTGCTGAAGCAAAAGTATAAAATTTGTAAAATTTAAAAAAGTATGCAAAGATGACCAAGTTTCAGCCTTGCAAAGCTGATCTACAGAAGCTCCATTATTGAAAGCCCAAGAAGATTAAACCGCCCTCGTGGAATGAGCCATGATTCTCTCAGGAGGCTGCTGACCAGCAATCTCATATGCCAAGCGAATAACACTCCTGAACCAACAAGAAAGAGAAGCAGCTGTAGCTTTCTTACCCTTACGCTTCCCAGAAAAGACAAATCCTTAGTCGCCTGCAAATAGTATTTCAATGCACGAACCACATTCAGGTTGTGCAACAAATGCTCCTTATGAGAAGGATTAGGACACAAAGAAAGAACAACAATCTCTTATTAATATTCTTATCAGAAACAACCTTGGGAAGAAAACCCAAGGCAGTACGCAGAACTACCTTATCAGAGTGAAAAATAAGAAAAGGCGATTCATACTGTAAGGCTGAAAGCTCCGAAACTCTTCGAGACGAAGAAATAGCCACCAGAAACAAAACCTTCCAAGATAATATCTTAATAATCAAAGAATGCATAGGTTCAAACGGAGCGTGTTGAAGGACTCTAAGAACCAAATTAAGATTTCAAGGTGGAGTAGCAGACTTAAACACAGGCCGAATTGTAACCAAGGCCTGACAAAAAGAATGAACATCTGGTACATCCGCCAGGCGCTTGTGCAATAAAATAGATAAAGCAGAAATTTGACCCTTCAGGGTACTAGCAGATAAACCTCTCTCTAAACCCTCCTGGAGAAAAGACAAAATCCTAGGAATCCTAACTCTACTCCACGAGTAGCCTTTGGGTTCACACCAATACAAATATTCACGCCAAATCTTATAATAAAACTTTTCTAGTCACAGGCTTACAAGCCTGAATCATAGGCTCAATAACTGACTCAGAAAAATCATGCTTAGAAAGAATCAAGCGTTCAATCTCCAAGCAGTCAGCTTCAGAGAAACGAGATTTGGATGAAGGAAGGGACCCTGCAGAAGAAAGTCTTTCCTTAATGGAAGACGCCAAGGTGGAAGAGAACACATCTCCACCAGATCTGCAAACCAGATTCTGCGATGCCACGCTGGAGCAATGAGAATCACTGATGCCCCGAGTTTGACCTGAGCAATGGCCCGAGGAAGAAGAGCAAATGGAGGGAACACATATGCCAGACTGAAAGTCCAAGGAACTGCCAGAGCATCTATCAGAACAGCCTGAGGATCCTTTGACCTCGACCCATACCTCGGGAGCTTGGCATTCTGCCAACTCCGGCTACCCCCAACTGAGAATCAAGCTGGAAAATACCTCTGGATGAAGTTCCCACTCCCCCAGATGAAAAGTCTGCCTGCTCAGAAAATCAGCTTCCCAATTGTCCACCCCTGGAATGTGGATAGCAGACAGACAACAGTTGTGAATCTCCAGGCACTGAATAATCTTGGCTACCTCTGTCATGGCCAAGGAACTCCAAGTTCCTCCCCGATGATTGATGTAAGCCACTGACGTTATGTTGTCCGACTGAAACCTGATAAACTGGGTTGAAGCTAGCTGAGGCCAGGCTAGAAGAGCATTGAAAATTGCTCTCAGTTCCAAAACATTTATTAGAAGAACCGACTCCTCCTGAGTCCATAGACCCCGAGTCTTTAATGAACCCCAGACAGCATCCCAGCCCAGCAAACTGGAATCTGTGGTCACAATCACCCAGGCAGGTCTGCAAAAGCAAGTTCCCTGAGAGAGAAGATCCTGAGACAAACACTATGGAAGAGAATCTCTGGGCATCTGATCTAGAACAATCTTTGGAGATAGATCCACATAATCCCCGTTCCACTGCCTGAGCAAGCATAACTGCAGAGGTCTGAGATGGAACCAAGCAAATGCAATTATGTCCATGACTGAAACCAGCAGACCAATAAACTCCATGCACTGAGCTACTGACGGCCGAGGAAGGGACGGGACTGAAGAGCAAGACACGTATTGAAAATCTTTGACTTTCTTGCTTCTGTCAGAAAAATCTTCATCTCTAGAGAATCCTATAATGGTCCCCAAAAATACCACTCTTGTAGCCAGAATTAAGGAACTTTTTCCTAAATTCACTTTTCAACCGTGGAAGCGCAGAAAAGACAACAACAACTCTGTGTGTGAGTTTGCTAGTTGAAAAGATGGAGCCTGAACTAGAATATCGTCCAGTTAAGGAGCCACTGCAACACCCTTTAATCAAAGCACTGCCAACAGTGCTCCCAGGACCTTTGAAAAAATTCTGGGAGCTGTTGCCAGACCAAAAGTAAGAGCTACAAACTGAAAATGTTTGTCTAGAAATGCAAATCTTAGGAACCTGTGATGATCCCTGTGAATGGGATTATGCAGATACGCATCCTTTAGATCCACTGTGTTCATGAACTGACCTTCGTGAACCAAAGGAAGAATGGAACAAATAGTTTCCATCTTGAAAGTCGGAACCTTGAGAAACTTGTTTACACTCTTGAGATCTAAAATAGGTCTGAAAGTTCCCTCCTTTTTGGGAACGACGAAGAGATTGGAATAAAAACCCAGACCCTGTTCCTGAAACAGAACAGGAACTATCACTCCCATGTCGGAAAGATTCTGAACACAACGTAAGAACGCCTCTACTTTTATCTGGTTTACAGATAACCTGGAGAGAAGAAACCTGCCTCTGGGAGGAAAATTCTTGAACTCTAGTTTGTAACCCTGGGACACGATATCTACCACCCAGGGATCCTGAACATCTTGAACCCAAGCATGAGTGAAAATAGAGAGTCTGCCCCCCACAAGATCCATTCCCAGATCAGGGGCAGACCCTTCATGCTGATTTTGAGTCTGCAACAGACTTCCTGGACTGCTTCCCCTTAATTCCAAGACTGATTTGATTTCCAAGATGGCTTGGACTGTTCCTGCTTGGAGGAAGAAGAGGAAGATTTACCAGAGAAGTTATGAAAGGAACGAAAATTACTCTGCCAACCCTTCTGTTTATTTATTTTATCCTGAGGAAGAGAATGCCCCTTCCCTCCCGTAATATCAGAAATAATCTCAGCCAAACCTGGCCCAAACAAGGTCTTACCCTTGTAATGAATAGACAAAAGCTTAGACTTAGAGGACACATCCGCAGACCAGGATTTTAACCATAAAGCTCTGCAAGCTAAAATAGCAAAACCAGAAATTTTAGCTCCCAACTTGATGACCTGTAGAGAAGCATCTGCAATAAAGGAATTAGCCAACTTCAAAGCCTTGATTCTATCTTGAATTTCTTCAAGAGGAGTATCTTGCTGAATAGAATTAGACAATGCATCAAACCAATATGCCACCGCACTAGTAACCGTAGCAATACATGCAGCCGGTTGCCATTGATACCCCTGGTGAACATAAATCCTTTATAGCAAAGCTTCCAACTTCTTATCCACAGGACCTTTAAAGGAACAGCTGTCCTCAATAGGAATAGTGGTCCCCTTGGTCAGAATGGAAACTGCTCCCTCCACCTTAGGAACCATCTGCCAAGATTCCTTAATAGGAATTAGCAATAGGAAACAGCTTCCTAAATAGCAATAGGAAACATCTTCCTAAAAATTGGAGAAGGGGAAAAAGGAATCCCAGGAGTCTCCCATTCTCATGCAATAATATCTGAAACACAATCTTGTATAGGAAAAACTTCCACCGAGGAAGGGACATCAAAAAACGTATTAAGTTTACTAGATTTCTTAGAAATAACCATGACTGACGCCTCAGAGTCATCCAAGGTAGCCAAAACCACCTTGAGTAACAAACGGAGGTGCTCTAGCTTAAACCTAAAGGAAACAACCTCAGGTTTAGAAGAAGGATTTACACTATCAGAATCTGAGATCTCACTCTCAGATGCTACTTAAGTATCTTCCTCCTCAGACATGAGAAGAAACACTAGACACAATTGCAACAGAATAAGAAACCTTATACTTCCTCTTGCGCTTCCCCTGCAACATAGGAAAAGCAGAGAAAGCCTCAGATACTGCCGAGGATATATGGGTAGCCATATCCTGCAAGGAAAAAACAACCTGAGACGAAACACAGGGCACTGCAGGAGATTGGGACATTTGAGGAGAAAGCTGCGGATTAGCCTGAACAGGAGACTCCTGAACAACAACCGCCTTAGACAATGAAGGCATAGAATCAAAAAGTCTATCCTTGTAAAGTAATGTTCTCTCAATATAAGAGGAACAATACATTAGTATTTAAACATAGAGAACAAGCAACAGCTTGCAGGGCCTCTTGGTCCATCTTATTTCAAAGGAAAAAACCTTAAAGGGACACTGTACCCAAATTTTTTCTTTTGTAATTAAGATAGAGCATGCAATTTTAAGCAACTTTCTAATTTACTCCTATTATCAATTTTTCTTCGTTCTCTTGCTATCATTATTTGAAAAAGAAGGCATCTAAGCTTTTTTTTGGTTTCAGTACTCTGGACAGCACTTTTTTATTGGTGGATGAATTTATCCACCAATCAGCAAGGACAACCCAGGTTGTTCACCAAAAATGGTCCGGCATCTAAACTTGCATTTCAAATAAAGATACCAAGAGAATGAAGAAAATTTGATAATAGGAGTAAATTAGAAAGTTGCTTAAAATTTCATGCTCAATCTAAATCAAGAAAGAAAATTTTTGGGTACAGTGTCCCTTTAATCAATAAAAATAATTTAAGTACAAATTAGAATTTTAATGAAACGTACAAACGTTACTGTCCCTTTTAATTTTAAACAGACTTTTTTTTTTTTAAAACTAGAAAATCCTTAAATAAACTGCACAATAAATCTTGCAGCAACAATTTTTCACAAAATGAATGCAAATAGAGACACAAACATTATAGTCCCTGAAATTCAGACAGAAACTTAAATATAAACAGAGCAGCAGCCCCACAAAAAGACAACAGACAACCTCTACACCTCAGCAAGCTCTGCTGAGATGCCTACCTGACCTCCTTGCTGCCGGAAACAAAGTCAGAAAATGATCCAGACCCCCACACAGCTACACCGCAGAGAAAGCTGAACCACCTCTGAGGAGCTATGCAACAGAGCTGCAACATCCAGGAACAACAGGAAACAGCTATAAGGGCGCCAAAATGCCCTTGCTATCTCAGATAAGCCCGCCTATTCTGGGCATGGCCTAACAAACCTCCCGGTAGCCATTAATACACAAACAAAAACCATGTACACCAAGTAACATAATAAACTGAGCCTCCAAACCTCCCCAGTGCCTGCAAAACTACCATACAATAAACCATTAACCTAGAAGGCTGATTGTATATTTAGACAGAATTAACTGTCAAAGTGCCAAATTCTCCTATATCAAAACAGGGAAAGAAATAGGCACTTACCTCAAAAATCTGTCCGGCAGCAGGACAGCTCACTTGGTATGAGAGGGGCTTCCTACCTCACATGAACCTGTGGAAAAAAGAAAAGGCTGAGCAAACTTACTCAAACTTTTAACCAAGGACAGCATGAAACTACTTGGGAGGCCCAGTGGGGATTATACCCCACAAGTTCCCAAATGCTTAAAAGCCACCACTTGCTCTACTGAAGAGACTGACATGGACTATGGCTAAACCCCAAAGAAAACCAGAGCAAACTTGCTCTGCTTAAAAAATAACAAATTCTTGATTGAAGAATCAGACACCTAACTTTAACCCTCCTTGCAACTGATACAAGCAAAGAGAATGACTGGGGATTGCTGTGGTGCTCTTTGCCTCCTCCTGCTGGTCAGGAGTGATATTCCCAATAATAATTAAGATGATCCGTGGACTCACCGTGTTATTAGAAAGAAAAAAAAGAAAAAGGAAATACAACAGCACTTAGTGTGAACTTCAAAAAAAATTAAAAAAATCTTAAAATCCAGATTTTAAAATAACATACACCTAGATTTAGAGTTCTGCGGTAGCCGTCAAAAGCAGCTTTAAGGGCTCCTAACGCTGCTTTTGGCCGCCCGCTGGTATTTAGAGTCGTGTAGGTAAAGGTCTAACGCTCACTTTCAAGCCGCGACTTTTCCATACCGCAGATCCCCTTACGCCAATTGCGTATCCTATCTTTTAAATGGGATCTTCCTAACGCCGGTATTTAGAGTCTTGGCTGAAGTGAGCAGTAGACCCTCTACCGACAAGACTCCAGCCGCAAAAAAAAAGTCAGTAGCTAAGAGCTTTCTGGGCTAACGCCGGTTTATAAAGCTCTTAACTACTGTGCTCTAAAGTACACTAACACCCATAAACTACCTATGTACCCCTAAACCGAGGTCCCCCCACATCGCCGCCACTATAATAATTTTTTTTAACCCCTAATCTGCCGACCGCACACCGCTGCCACCTACATTATCCCTAAGAGCCCCTAACATCGCCGACACCTACATAATATTTATTAACCCCTAATCTGCCCCCCCCAACGTCGCCGCTACCTAACTACACTTATTAACCCCTAATCTGCCGACCGGACCTCGCCGCTACGCTAATAAATGTATTAACCCCTAAACCGCCGCACTCCCGCCTCGCAAACACTATAATAAATAGTATTAACCCCTAATCTGCCCTCCCTAACATCGCCGCCACCTAACTTCAAGTATTAACCCCTAATCTGCCGACCGGACCTCGCCGCTACTCTAATAAATGTATTAACCCCTAAAGCTAAATCTAACCCTAACACCCCCCCCCCTAAGTTAAATATAATTTTAATCTAACTAAATAAATTAAATATTATTAACTAAAGTATTCCTATTTAAAACTAAATACTTACCTGTAAAATAAACCCTAATATAGCTACAATATAACGAATAATTATATTGTAGCTATTTTAGGATTTATATTTATTTTACAGGCAACTTTGTATTTATTTTAACTAGGTACAATAGCTATTAAATAGTTATTTACTATTTAATAGCTACCTAGTTAAAATAATTACAAAATAACCTTTAAAATAAATCCTAACCTAAGTTACAATTAAACCTAACACTACACTATCAATAAATTAATTAAATAAATTACCTACAATTACATACAATTAAATAAACTAAACTAAATTACAAAAAAAACAAAACACTAAATTACAAAAAATAAAAAAGATTACATGAATATTAGGCTAATTACACCTACTCTAAGCCCCCTAATAAAATAAAAAAAGCCCCCCAAAATAATAAAGGTCCCTACCCTATTCTACATTAAAAAGTAACCAGCTCTGATCGGAACAGCCAATAGAATGCGAGTTCAATACGATTGGCTGATTGGATCAGCCAATCGGATTGAACTTAAATCTGATTGGCTGATTCAATCAGCCAATCAGATTTTTCCTACCTTAATTCCGATTGGCTGATAGAATCCTATCAGCCAATCGGAATTCGAGGGATGCCATATTGGATGACGTCATTTAAAGGAACCGTCATTCGTCGTCTAGTCGTCGGGGAAGAAGGATGTTCCGCGCCGGAGGTCTTGAAGATGGAGCCGCTCCTCGTCGGATGGATGAAGATAGAAGATGCCGCTTGGATGAAGATGTCTGCCGGTCCGGATGTCCTCTTCTGCCTGGATAGGATGAAGACTTCTGCCGCTCCGGATGTCCTCTTTTGGTCCATCGGTGCCCGGCTGGGTGAACACGGCTCAAGGTAGGGAGATCTTCAGGGGGGTAGTGTTAGGTTTATTTAAGGGGGGTTTGGGTTAGAGTAGGGGTATGTGGGTGGTGGGTTTTAATGTTGGGGGGGTTGTATTTTATTTAAAGGCAAAAGAGCTGATTACTTTGGGGCATGCCCCGCAAAAAGCCCTTTAAAGGGCTGGTAAAAGAGCTGGTTACTTTTTAATTTAGAATAGGGTAGGGACCTTTATTATTTTGGGGGGCTTTTTTATTTTATTAGGGGGCTTAGAGTAGGTGTAATTAGCCTAATATTCTTGTAATCTTTTCTTTCATGTAATTAGCAAGAGTCCATGAGCTAGTGACGTATGGGATATACATTCCTACCAGGAGGGGCAAAGTTTCCCAAACCTCAAAATGCCTATAAATACACCTCTCACCACACCCACAAATCAGTTTTACAAACTTTGCCTCCTATGGAGGTGGTGAAGTAAGTTTGTGCTAGATTCTACGTTGATATGCGCTCCGCAGCAGGTTGGAGCCCGGTTTTTCTCTCAGCGTGCAGTGAATGTCAGAGGGATGTGAGGAGAGTATTGCCTATTTGAATGCAGTGATCTCCTTCTACGGGGTCTATTTCATAGGTTCTCTGTTATCGGTCGTAGAGATTCATCTCTTGCCTCCCTTTTCAGATCGACGATATACTCTTATATATACCATTTCCTCTACTGATTCTCGTTTCAGTACTGGTTTGGCTTTCTACTACATGTAGATGAGTGTCCTGGGGTAAGTAAGTCTTATTTTCTGTGACACTCTAAGCTATGGTTGGGCACTTTTATATAAAGTTCTAAATATATGTATTCAAACATTTATTTGCCTTGACTCAGGATGTTCAACATTCCTTATTTCAGACAGTCAGTTTCATATTTGGGATAATGCATATGAATAATTCATTTTTTTCTTACCTTAAAAATTTGACTTTCCCTGTGGGCTGTTAGGCTCGCGGGGGCTGAAAATGCTTCATTTTATTGCGTCATTCTTGGCGCGGACTTTTTTGGCGCAAAATTATTTTCTGTTTCCAGCGTCATACGTGTCGCCGGAAGTTACGTCATTTTTGACGTTCTTTTGCGCCAAAAGTGTCGGCGTTCCGGATGTGGCGTCATTTTTGGCGCCAAAAGCATTTAGGCGCCAAATAATGTGGGCGTCTTTTTTGGCGTGAAAAAATATGGGCGTCACTTTTGTCTCCACATTATTTAAGTCTCATTGATTTTTTGCTTCTGGTTGCTAGAAGCTTATTCACTGGCATTTTTTTCCCATTCCTGAAACTGTCATTTAAGGAATTTGATCACATTTGCTTTATATGTTGTTTTTTCTATTACATATTGCAAGATATCCCACGTTGAAGCTGAGTCAGAAGATACTTCTGGAATATCCCTGCCTGGGGCTGGAGCTACCAAAGCTAAGTGTATCTACTGTAAACTTATGGTATCTGTTCCTCCAGCTGTTTGTACTGTTTTGTCATGACAAACTGTTTATGCAGATAATATTTCCTTTAAGTACTGTTACATTACCTGTTGCTGTTCTGTCAACATCTAATACTCAGAGTGTTCCTGATAACATAAGAGATTTTGTTTTTAAATCCATTAAGAAGGCTATGTCTGTTATTCCTCCTTCTAGTAAATGTAAAAAGTCTTTTAAAACTTCTCATTTTTCAGATGAATTTTTAAATGAACATCATCATTCTGATTCTGATAATGGTTCTTCTGGTTCAGAGGATTCTGTCTCAGAGGTTGATGCTGATAAATCTTCATATTTATTTAAAATGAAATTTATTCGTTCTTTACTTAAAGAAGTCCTAATTGCATTAGAAATTGAGGATTCTGGTCCTCTTGATACTAAATCTAAACGTTTAGATAAGGTTTTTAAATCTCCTGTAGTTATTCCAGAAGTTTTTCCTGTCCCTAGTGCTATTTCTGAAGTAATTTCCAGGGAATGGAATAATTTGGGTAATTCATTTACTCCTTCTAAACGTTTTAAGCAATTATAGCCTGTGCCATCTGACAGATTAGAGTTTTGGGACAAAATCCCTAAAGTTGATGGGGCTGTCTCTACTCTTGTTAGGCGTACTATTCCTACGGCAGATGGTACTTCCTTAAGGATCCTTTAGATTGGAAAATTGAATCCTTTCTAAGAAAAGCTTACTTGTGTTCAGGTAATCTTCTTAGACCTGCTATATCTTTAGCGGATGTTGCTGCAGCTTCATCTTTTGGTTAGAAGCTTTAGCGCAACAAGTAACAGATCATAATTCTCATAGCATTTTTATTCTTCAACATGCTAATAATTTTATTTGTAATGCCATCTTTGATATAATTAGATTTGATGTCAGGTATATGTCTCTAGCTATTTTAGCTAGAAGAGCTTTATGGCTTAAGACTTGGAATGCTGTTATGTCTTCTAAGTCTACTCTGCTTTCCCTTTCTTTCCAGGGTAATGATTGTTTTCATTCCTTTTGTCACAACAAGGAACAAAAACCTGATCCTTCATCCTCAGGAGCGGTATCAGTTTGGAAACCATCTCCAGTCTGGAATAAATCCAAGCCTTTTAGAAAATCAAAGCCAGCTCCTAAGTCCACATGAAGGTGCGGCCCTCATTCCAGCTCAGCTGGTAGGGGGCAGATTACGTTTTTTTTAAGAAATTTGGATCAATTCCGTTCACAATCTTTGGATTCAGAACATTGTTTCAGAAGGGTACAGAATTGGCTTCAAGATAAGGCCTCCTGCAAAGAGATTTTTTCTTTCCCGTGTCCCAGTAAACCCAGCGAAGGCTCAAGCATTTCTGAAATGTGTTTCAGATCTAGAGTTGACTGGAGTAATTTTGCCAGTTCCAGTTCTGGAACGGGGACTGGGGTTTTATTCAAATTTCTTCATTGTACCAAAGAAGGAAAATTCCTTCAGACCAGTTCTGGATCTAAAAATATTGAATTGTTATGTAAGGATACCAACATTCAAAATAGTAACTGTAAGGACTATCCTGCCTTTTGTTCAACAAGGGCATTATATGTCTACTATAGATTTACAGGATGCATATCTGCATATTCCGATTCATCCAGATCACTATCAGTTTCTGAGATTCTCTTTCCTAGATAAGCATTACCAGTTTGTGGCTCTGCCGTTTGGCCTAGCTACAGCTCCAAGAATTTTTTACGAAGGTTCTCGGTGCCCTTCTGTCTGTAATCAGAGAACAGGGTATTGTGGTATTCCTTATTTGGACGATATCTTGGTACTTGCTCAGTCTTCATATTTAGCAGAATCTCATTCGAATCGACTTGTGTTGTTTCTTCAACATCATGGTTGGAGGATCAATTTACCAAAAAGTTCATTGATTCCTCAGACTTAGGTAACCTTTTTAGGTTTTCAGATAGATTCAGTATCCATGACTCTATCTTTGATAGACATGAGACATCTAAAGTTGATATCAGCTTGTCGAAACCTTCAGTCACAATCTTTCCCTTCGGTAGCTTTATGCATGGAAATTTTAGGTCTTATGACTGCGGCATCGGACGCGATCCCCTTTGCTCGTTTTCACATGCGGCCTCTTCAGCTCTGTATGCTGAACCAGTGGTGCAGGGATTACACAAAGATATCTCAATTAATATCTTTAAAACGGATTGTACGACACTCTCTGACGTGGTGGACAGATCACCATCGTTTAGTTCAGGGGGCTTCTTTTGTTCTTCCGACCTGGACTGTAATTTCAACAGATGCAAGTCTTACAGGTTGGGGAGCTGTGTGGGGGTCTCTGACAGCACAAGGGGTTTGGGAATCTCAGGAGGTGAGATTACCGATCAATATTTTGGAACTCCGTGCAATTTTCAGAGCTCTTCAGTCTTGGCCTCTTCTGAAGAGAGAATCGTTCATTTGTTTTCAGACAGACAATGTCACAACTGTGGCATACATCAATCATCAAGGAGGGACTCTCAGTCCTCTGGCTATGAAAGAAGTATCTCGAATTCTGGTTTGGGCGGAATCCAGCTCCTGTCTAATCTCTGCGGTTCATATTCCAGGAATAGACAATTGGGAAGCGGATTATCTCAGTTGCCAAACGTTGCATCCGGGCGAATGGTCTTCACCCAGAGGTTTTTCTTCAGATTGTTCAAATATGGGAACTTCCAGAAATAGATCTGATGGCTTCTCATCTAAACAAGAAACTTCCCAGGTATCTGTCCAGATCCCGGGATCCTCAGGCGGAGGCAGTGGATGCATTATCACTTCCTTAGAAGTTTCATCCTGCCTATATCTTTCCGCCTCTAGTTCTTCTTCCAAGAGTAATCTCCAAGACTCTGAAGGAATGCTCGTTTGTTCTGCTGGTAGCTGAAGCATGGCTTCACAGGTTTTGGTATGCGGATCTTGTCCGGATGGCCTCTTGCCAACCGTGGACTCTTCCGTTAAGACCAGACCTTCTGTCGCAAGGTCCTTTTTTCCATCAGGATCTCAAATCCTTAAATTTAAAGGTATGGAGATTGAACGCTTGATTCTTGGTCAAAGAGGTTTCTCTGACTCTGTGATTAATACTATGTTACAGGCTCGTAATCTGTATCTAGAGAGATATATTATAGAGTCTGGAAGACTTATATTTCTTGGTGTCTTTCTCATCATTTTTCCTGGCATTCTTTTAGAATTCCGAGAATTTTACAGTTTCTTCAGGATGGTTTAGATAAAGGTTTGTCCGCAAGTTCCTTGAAAGGTCAAATCTCTGCTCTTTCTGTTCTTTTTCACAGAAAGATTGCTAATCTTCCTGATATTCATTGTTTTGTACAAGCCTTGGTTCGTATTAAACCTGTCATTAAGTCAATTTATCCTCCTTGGAGTTTGAATTTGGTTCTGGGGGCTCTTCAAGCTCCTCCGTTTGAACCTATGCATTCATTGGACATTAAATTACTTTCTTGGAAAGTTTTGTTCCTTTTGGCCATCTCTTCTGCCAGAAGAGTCTCTGAATTGTCTGCTCTTTCTTGTGAGTCTCCTTTTCTGATTTTTCATCAGGATAAGGCAGTGTTGCGAACTTCTTTTGAATTTTTACCTAAGGTTGTGAATTCCAACAACATTAGTAGAGAAATTGTAGTTCCTTCATTATGCCCTAATCCTAAGAATAGAATTCTAAGGAGAAATCATTGCATTCTTTGGATGTTGTTAGAGCTTTGAATTATTATGTTGAAGCTACTAAGACTTTCCGAAAGACTTCTAGTCTATTTGTCATCTTTTCCGGTTCTAGAAAAAGGCCAGAAAGCTTCTGCCATTTCTTTGGCATCTTGGTTGAAATCTTTAATTCATCATGCCTATGTTGAGTCGGGTATAACTCCGCCTCAGAGGATTACAGCTCATTCTACTAGGTCAGTTTCTACTTCCTGGGCGTTTAGGAATGAAGCTTCGTTTGATCAAATTTGCAAAGCAGCAACTTGGTCTTCTTTGCATACTTTTACTAAATTCTACCATTTTGATGTGTTTTCTTCTTCTGAAGCAGTTTTTGGTAGAAAAGTACTTCAGGCAGCTGTTTCAGTTTGAATCTTCTGCTTATGTTTTCATTTAAACTTTATTTTGGGTGTGGATTATTTTCAGCAGGAATTGGCTGTCTTTATTTTATCCCTCCCTCTCTAGTGACTCTTGCGTGGAAAGATCCACATCTTGGGTAGTCATTATCCCATACGTCACTAGCTCATGGACTCTTGCTAATTACATGAAAGAAAACATAATTTATGTAAGAACTTACCTGATAAATTCATTTCTTTCATATTAGCAAGAGTCCACATGAGGCCCACCCTTTTTTGTGGTGGTTATGATTTTTTTGTATAAAGCACAATTATTCCAATTCCTTATTTTTTATGCTTTCGCACTTTTTTCTTATCACCCCACTTCTTGGCTATTCGTTAAACTGATTTGTGGGTGTGGTGAGGGGTGTATTTATAGGCATTTTGAGGTTTGGGAAACTTTGCCCCTCCTGGTAGGAATGTATATCCCATACGTCACTAGCTCATGGACTCTTGCTAATATGAAAGAAATGAATTTATCAGGTAAGTTCTTACATAAATTATGTTTTTTTATTTTTTGTAATTTAGTCTTTGTTTGTTTTTGTAATTTAGTTTAGTTTATTTAATTGTATGTAATTGTAGGTAATTAATTTAATTAATTTATTGATAGTGTAGTGTTAGGTTTAATTGTAACTTAGGTTAGGATTTATTTTACAGGTAATTTTGTAATTATTTTAACTAGGTAGCTATTAAATAGTAAATAACTATTTATTAGCTATTGTACCTAGTTAAAATAAATACAAAGTTGCCTGTAAAATAAATATAAATCCTAAAATAGCTACAATATAATTATTCGTTATATTGTAGCTATATTAGGGTTTATTTTACAGGTATGTATTTAGTTTTAAATAGGAATACTTTAGTTAATAATATTTAATTTATTTCGTTAGATTAAAATTATATTTAACTTAGGGGGGTGTTAGGGTTAGGGTTAGACTTAGCTTTAGGGGTTAATATATTTATTAGAGTAGCGGCGAGGTCCGGTCGGCAGATTAGGGGTTAATACTTGAAGTTAGGTGGCGGGGATGTTAGGGAGGGCAGATTAGGGGTTAATACTATTTATTATAATGTTTGCGAGGCGGGAGTGCGGCGATTTAGGGGTTAATACATTTATTAGAGTAGCGGCGAGGTCCGGTTGGCAGATTAGGGGTTAATAAGTGTAGTTAGGTAGCGGCGACGTGGGGGGGCAGATTAGGGGTTAATAAATATTATGTAGATGTCGGCGATGTTAGGGGCAGCAGATTAGAGGTACATTGGGATAATGTAGGTTGCGGCGGTGTCTGGAGTGGAAGATTAGGGGTTAATTGTGTAATGCAGGTGTCAGCGATAGTGGGGGCGGCATATTAGGGGTTAATAATTGTAAGGTTAGGGGTGTTTAGACTCGGGGGTTCATGTTAGGGTGTTAGGTGCAGACTTAGAAACTGTTTCCCCATAGGAAACAATGGGGCTGCGTTAGGAGCTTAACGCTGCTTTTTTGCAGGTGTTAGTTTTTTTTAAGCCCAAACTGCCCCATTGTTTCCTATGGGGGAATCGTGTACAAGCACGTTTTTCCAGCTAGCCGCTACCGTAAGCAATGCTGGTATTGAGAATTGAAGTGGCGGTAAATATGCCTTTACACTACCTTTTTGTAGCCTAATGCAGCCCTTCAGAGAACTCTAAATACCAGCGTTGTTTAGAAGCAGCGCTAGAAAAAAAAGACGCGTAGCTAACGCACCACTTCGGCCGCAAAACTCTAAATCTAGGCGATAGTTAATAGGAGGACTAGACTCCTAAAAGCTAAAAATGACAAATTTTCCTTAACAAAGAATATTCAAATGAAAAATAAGGAGAATTTCAATAAAACTGTCTCTAAAACAGGATCCTTTGAGCCAAAGAAAACCTTCATCAGTAGAATAAACTTAAGTATGCTGTTGGTCACAACAAAAATAATTAAATCTTAACAATTTTGAAAAGACCTCGTAAGTTTACTTAAAGGGACAGTACACTGTAAAATTGTTTTTGTATGAATGTATTTTCAATGACTTGTTATACCAGCTGCAGAGTATAAAATTTTTGAGGAATTGCATTTTTCGATTTATTTGTGTATATTATTTGTTTTTACTATTATATTGCTATTTGTTTTATATGATGTATTTATATTATCAAATGAATTGTTGGTGTTTAGATTTTATTATTATGATTATTATCTCATGTGGTATAATAACAATAGGCAGTTCTTTCTTTATGTTATATTTATCCTGTATTGTATGGTATATGTGTTTTCCACAAATCTGGCCCTTTATGGTTTAATTGTTAGGAAGCGGTTTTTGTATAAATTACCTGTACATACTATGGGAGCAATCAGCTGCTTACTTGATCCGGAAATTCCCCTTGAGAAAGTCTGGCCGGGTTCCAGACGAAACGCGTAGGGTAGCCTGTTAGAGCTTGTTAGAGGAGACTTGGAGGCGGGTATCCTAATCAGACTGTGTGGCTGCTGCATGCTGGGGGACGCTCCAGTTTCCTCTTAGACAGTGACGTCAGACGCTGAACTTGCGGTCGGTTCAAACAACTTCAAACACCTTTTCCACTGAGCGGAGGAGCCGGAACACAGCCCGGGAGGGAATACAGCGCTTTTAAGCTGTCTATACTGGACAATACAGTTTTTATATGTAAGTCCATATGTGTCACTGTGTTTAAATATTCTGATTAAATTGTTAACCTGCTGTGCGCCTCTCTTATGTGTTTTTTGAACTAGTTATTTGTGTATATGGTTTTGTGCTTTTAAACCACCATTACAATGGGTTGAGCTTCAGGTAATATCAGATCTCATTATGGTATCACTTTTATGTACACAGACTTGCATCCTTATCTTATATTTGTCTAGAAAACTAAAGCTCAATACTTAGAGAGAACAATGGAAAATTACCATTTTATTACTTAAATATCATGCCCCACAATGAGAGTGTAATCTCTTCTGCTGGCTGTGTTTACTTATCCTATTATAATAGAAATACTCCAGTATAGAAACTTTTAGTATAGGTTGGGATACCACAGGCTAAATCAGCTATTTTAAATTCCAAAATAGGGGTAAAGGAGCTACTTGTAAACAATTTAAAACACTCCCGCAGGTAAAATTAATCATTGGGAACAATTTAAAGGGGAGACAAATTTTGGGTAAACTGTCCCTTTAAAGGCATAATAGCAGTCATAACCTTTATGATAAAAGCAATAACATGTGATGTTTGCAGATGAAATCAAGTACATGAACTGAATAAAAAAAACAGTAAATGTCATTGTACATGTAGAAACATTTTAAGCATAAAAAAAATAAAAAATAAATGCCACAAAATTGAGCTGAAGAAAATAACAACAGCTTAATAATAAAAAGAACACACTTAGCTTTGTAGAATTGTGTTTCAGGGCATCATAGTTTCTACAGTAACATCAGAGTCAGGATCAGAATGAAACATCTCGCAAAATGTAACAAAAAAAGAAAAATAACATTAGGCAAAACATTCAATTTCCACAATGTAACAGTTTCAGTAGTTAGGAAAATAAAGATAGTATTTTTATTTTTTTTAAACAAAAAATAAAATAAAAAAGCAGTCATAATAGTTTTCAAAAATTCCTGAAAACAGCAAGCAATAGAGGGAGAGGGGTAAAATACCTACATTTTGGCGCCAAGAATGATGCATTACGCAAAAGGAAGTTAAACAATTTTTTGGTGCCAAACTAACACCAGGAAATGACGCAACTCGCGTCATAACAAACGCAACTTAATACCAAAACAACTAGCGTCAACAAAGATGCAGGAAATTATGAAATTTGCGCCAAAAAAAAATGTGTGCCAAGATTGACGCAATAATTAACAGCATTTTGGTTCCTCGCGAGCCTAGATTTGCCCGCAAAAAAAATTAGGAAACAAGTCAAATTAGAAAAAGACTGAAACCCAGGTAAGAAAAAAGTGTAAATAAACTTCCCAAACATTATTCCTATACTGAAACTGTTTAGACTGCAAATGGGAAATATACATAGGCCTGACTCATGGCAAATATAAGTAAAAAAACATATTTAAAACTTTATATTAATACATAAAGCACCAAATAATACATACTTACCTAAAGACACCCATCCACATATAGCAGATAGCCAAACCAGTACTGAAAACTATCAGCAGAGGTAATGGTATATAAGAGTATATCGTCAATCTGAAAAGGGAGGTAGGAGATGAATCTCTACGCCCAATAACAGAGAACCCTTGAAAAGATTTCCTGTGAGAGAAACCATAAAATAAATAGGCGATACTCTCTTCACATCCCTCTGACAAACATTGTACTCTGAGATGAATTGGGCTTCAGAATGCTTAGAAGCGCTTATCATAGAATAAATCATAAAAACTAAGCACAAACTTACTTCACCACCTCCATAGGAGGCAAAGTTTGTAAAAACTGAGTTGTGGGTGTGGTGAGGGGTGTATTTATAGGCATTCTGAGGTTTGGGAAACTTTGCCCCCTCCTGGTAGGAATGTATATCCCATACGTCACTAGCTCATGGACTCTTGCTAATTACATGAAATAAATTGCATTTTCTTCTTCCTAGCTTATGGCACATAAAACAATCTCTTTTTACACCCTGTAAAACCCTATCCTTTCTTATTTGTAAACTCACTGACTCCTCGTACAAAAATTCTTACTAGACATTACAATTTAAATATACTGACATATTGCGTACACGTACATTTATTTTTTCGCAAACAGTAACATGAAGTGAGGCTAATACAAAATGAACTCTGTGGATAACAAACCAAAACAGGGGCCCCACAAAGCAAAGTACAGTTGTATCAGAATTGTAGATGATAAAAAAACAGTAGATGCACTCACAGTCATCCAGACTTTGCTCCTTCGTTTCATGCAGTTCACTAGAGTAATGTTCTTTTTTGTGTACATATGAGCTGGTCGGAGGATTGCACAAAATAACTTTCCTCCAGTGGACTGCATGAAAATATTGTGCACATATGATCCGCCCGGAGGATTGCTGACACTGCCATTGGTGATTTGAGGGATATCAGTTTGGTTGGATGACTGTGAGAATCAAGCTTGCCTTATTTGCACCCCCAGTCTTGTTGCAATATTACATGGGTGCATCTACTGTTTTATATCATCTACAATTCTGATACAACTGTACTTGGCCATGCGGCACCCCTGTTTTTGTTTACTATCCACAGAGTGATGATCACGGGAGACGAACTATATCCCGCTACAGCGAGTTGCCTGGGCCTGGATCTGTCTTATTTCCTATAAAACTTTTTGACTACTTTTATAGTTTATGAACTCTCATATTACACACTCATGTTGTGTGAAAATAGTGCATTGTCTATTATCTTTATACCAGGATGACTTTTTACTGTGACTTATTCCTATTTATATACGCCTAGATTTAGAGTTTGGCGGTAGCCGTCAAAACCAGCGTTAGAGGCTCCTAACGCTGGTTTTTACCGCCCGCTGGTATTTGGAGTCAGTCATTAAAGGGTCTAACGCTCACTTTGCAGCCGCGACTTTTCCATACCGCATATCCCCCTACGCCAATTGCGTATCCTATCTTTTCAATGGGATCTTTCTAACGCCGGTATTTAGAGTCTTGGCTGAAGTGAGCTTTAGAAGTCTAACGACAAAACTCCAGCCGCAGAAAAAAACTAGGAGTTAAGAGCTTTTTGGGCTACTGCCGGTTCATAAAGCTCTTAACTACTGTGCTCTAAAGTACACTAACACCCATAAACTACCTAATGTACCCCTAATTTTTTTTAACCCCTAATCTGCCGACCGCACACAGCCGCCAGCTACGTTATACTTATGTACCCCTAATCTGCTGTCCCTAACACTGCCGACCCCTATATTATATTTATTAACCCCTAATCTGCCCCCTCAACGTCGCCGACACCTACCTACACTTATTAACCCCTAATCTGCCGACCGGACCTCGCCGCTACTATAATAAAGTTATTAACCCCTAATCCGCCTCACTCCCCCTATAATAAATAGTATTAACCCCTAATCTGCCCTCCCTAACCTCACCGACACCTAACTTCAAGTATTAACCCCTAATCTGCCGACCGGACCTCACCGCTACTATAATAAATGTATTAACCCCTAAAGCTAAGTCTAACCATAACACTAACACCCCCCAAAGTTAAATATAATTTAAATCTAACAAAATAAATTAACTCTTAATAAATAAATGATTCCTATTTAAAGCTAAATACTTACCTGTAAAATAAACCTGAATATAGCTACAATATAAATTATAATTATATTGTAGCTATTTTAGGATTAATATTTATTTTACAGGCAACTTTGTAATTATTTTAACCAGGTACAATAGCTATTAAATAGTTATTTACTATTTAATAGCTACCTAGTTAAAATAATTACAAAATTACCTGTAAAATAAATCCTAACCTGTTACAATTAAACCTAACACTACACTATCAATAAATTAATTAAATAAAATACCTACAATTAAATACAATTAAATAAACTAACTAAAGTACAAAAAATAAAAAAATATTTACAAACATTAGAAAAATATTACAACAATTTTAAACTAATTACACCTACTCTAAGCCCCCTAATAAAATAACAAAGCCCCCCAAAATAAAAAAATGCCCTACCCTATTCTAAAATTAAAATAGAAAAGCTCTATTACCTTACCAGCCCTTAAAAGGGCCCTTTACGGGGCATGCCCCAAAGAATTAAGCTCTTTTGCCTGTAAAAAAAACCCATACAATACCCCCCCAACATTACAACCCACCACCCACATACCCCTAATCTAACCCAAACCCCCCTTAAATAAACCTAACACTAAGCCCCTGAAGATCTCCCTACCTTGTCTTCACCACACCGGGTCCCGATCGGTCCAGAAGAGCCTCCGAAATCTTCATGCAAGCCCAAGCGGGGGCTGAAGAGTGACGTCCATCCTCCGGCTGAAGTCTGGATCCAAGCGGCAGGTAAAGAATTCCATCTTCGGGCAGAAGTCTTCATCCTATCCGGGCAGAAGTGTCGATCCGGACCGGCAAACATCTTCATCCAAGCCGCATCTTCTATGTTCTTCCATCCGATGACGACCGGCTCCATCTTGAAGACCTCCAGCGCGGATCCATCCTCTTCTTCCGACGACTAGACGACGAATGAAGGTTCCTTTAAGGGACGTCATCCAAGATGGCGTCCCTCGAATTCCGATTGGCTGATAGGATTCTATCAGCTAATCGGAATTAAGGTAGGAAAATTCTGATTGGCTGATGGAATCAGCTAATCAGAATCAAGTTCAATCCGATTGGCTGATCCGATCAGCCAATCAGAATGAGCTTGCATTCTATTGGCTGATCGGAACAGCCAATAGAATGCGAGCTCAATCTGATTGGATCAGCCAATCGGATTGAACTTGAATCTGATTGGCTGATTCCATGAGCCAATCAGAATTTTCCTACCTTAATTCCGATTGGCTGATAGAATCCTATCAGCCAATCGGAATTCGAGGGACGCCATCTTGGATGACGTCCCTTAAAGGAACCTTCATTCGTCGTCTAGTCGCCGGAAGAAGAGGATGGATCCGCGCTGGAGGTCTTGAAGATCAGCCGGTCATCATCGGATGGAAGAACATAGAAGATGCCTCCTGGATGAAGATGTTTGCCGGTCCGGATGTCCTCTTCTGCCCGCTTGGATCAAGACTTCAGCCGGAGGATGGATGTCTTCAGCCCCCCGCTTGGGCTTGGATCAAGACATCGGAGCCTGAACGGATCGCTGATACCTGGTGTGGTGAAGATAAGGTAGGAAGATCTTCAGGGGCTTAGTGTTAGGTTTATTTAAGGGGGGTTTGGGTTAGATTAGGGGTATGTGGGTGGTGGGTTGTAATGTTGGGGGGGGTATTGTATGTTTTTTTTCCAGGCAAAAGAGCTGAATTCTTTGGGGCATGCCCCGCAAATGGCCCTTTTAAGGGCTGGTAAGGTAAAAGAGCTTTTCTATTTTAATTTTAGAATAGGGTAGGGCATTTTTTTATTTTGGGGGGCTTTGTTATTTTATTAGGGGGCTTAGAGTAGGTGTAATTAGTTTAAAATTGTTGTAATATTTTTCTAATGTTTGTAAATATTTTTTTATTTTTTGTAACTTAGTTCTTTTTTATTTTGTGTACTTTAGTTAGTTTATTTAATTGTATTTAATTGTAGGTATTTTATTTAATTAATTTATTGATAGTGTAGTGTTAGGTTTAATTGTAGATAATTGTAGGTATTTTATTTAATTAATTTATTGCTAGTGTCGTGTTAGGTTTAATTGTAACTTAGGTTAGGATTTATTTTACAGGTAATTTTGTAATTATTTTAACTAGGTAGCTATTAAATAGTTATTAACTATTTAATAGCTATTGTACCTGGTTAAAATAAATACAAAGTTGCCTGTAAAATAAATATAATATAGGGGTCGGCGGTGTTAGGGGCAGCAGATTAGGGGTACATAGCTATAATGTAGGTTGCGGCGGTGTACGGAGCGGCACATTAGGGGTTAAAAATAATATGCAGGGGTCAGCGATAGTGGGGGCGGCAGATTAGGGGTTAATAAGTGTAAGGCTAGGGGTGTTTAGACTCGGGGTACATGTTAGGGTGTTAGGTGCAGACTTAGGAAGTGTTTCCCCATAGGAAACAATGGGGCTGCGTTAAGAGCTGAACGCTGCTTTTTTGCAGGTGTTAGGTTTTTTTTCAGCTCAAACTGTCCCATTGTTTCCTATGGGGGAATCGTGCACGAGCACGTTTTTTAAGCTGGCTGCGTCCGTAAGCACCGCTGGTATTGAGAGTTGCAGTGGCGGTAAATTATGCTCTACGCTCCCTTTTTGGAGCCTAACGCAATGAAAACCCAGCCATTCTGTGAACTCTAAATACCAGCAGTATTTAAAAGGTGTGGCCAAAAAAAAGCACGCGTAGCTAACGCACCCCTTCTAATGCAAAACTCCAAATCTAGGCCACTGTGTTAAGTCTATTTTGAGATACATGAGGGTGCCCTCTATTTATTTTTTAATTTTTTAATACAAAATTAAAACGCTCCTCATCCAATCTGAGTAGGCAGAAACTTCCTTAACATTAAACTAAGAGGCCCTTTTTCTACATGAACTGTCTTCCCTCTAAATGTTAATAAAATGATAGTGTAAATTTGCAGTACAAGTAAAATATAACAGGACAAAAAGGTTGCAGTTAGGGTTATTGAGCATTACCTACATACTGTTAACTGCTGACTATTACCTGCATGCTGTGTTCTTCTAGCTATTACCTGCATATTGTATCCTGACAACCATTAGCTATAAACTGTCTTCTGATGGCCATTTCCTGCATAGTCATTCCTTCCCGCCTGGGATACCATTATGCACATAAAGTCTGCTGTTATATACATTTGCTATTATATCAGCCTACCTGCTACATGGTTTGGGCTTTGCTTGCTATGCCCAGTTATCATCCATTTGGCAAGACCTATGACTTTTCCACTTTTTGCCAAAGTCTCAGATCTGTCCCTCATCGCATCCACTATACAGATCTCTGAACTTGGCTATATCTGTGGTGTTATCACAGATATATAGCTATGATACACCTGACATTGCCCTGATGGTTGGAGACTCTATTCAACACCTCACCCCAGGTCTGCTATCTTGGGGTCACACTTGACTCAGAACTCACATTCAACCCACATATACAAGCACTTACAATTCCAAAATTCGTCCCTTACTTACTCAAAAAACAACAAAAATACTAATTCATTCCCTCTTTTTGTCACACATTGATTTTTGCAAACAAAATGGCCTTCCAAAACACTACCTCTCCTCCCTCCAATCTATTATGAATGCTTCAGCTAGACTCATCCATCTAAGTTGCCGATCTACATCAGCTGCTCCGCTTTGCCAGTCTCTACACTGGCTCCCCATACAATCCAAAATACAATTTAAAGTATTAACCCTAACTTACAAAGCACTCAACAGTCTAACTCCCAACTATATTTCTTCTCTCATCTCCAAATATTCCCCATCCCGTCCTCTTCGATCAACCTCTAACCGATGTCTCTCCACTCCTGTTATCTCTACGTCCCAATCCCGTCTCCAAGACTTCTCACATGCTGCTCCTGTCCTCTGGAACGCTCTACCCCACTCCATAAGACTGTCTCCAACCCTGTATAGTTTCAGATGCTCCTTAAAAACATACCTATTCAGAGAGGCTTACCATCTCTCCTCCATCCCTCATCCTAACCAAAATAATTCTTGAACTGCCTGACTCACTGCTGCAACTACAATCCATGTGACAAGCTACCCCAAACCTTATGTCTCTGCCTCCTAAACCTGTAGACTGTGAGCTCTCCAGAGCAGGGCTCTCTTCCTCCTGAACTATATTTGTTTAGTTTGTTATGTTTTGTATTTTATCACAAATCCTTGTCATTGCATACCCCGATCTTTGGACCCAGCTCTACGTATTTTTGCGGCGCTATACAAATAAATGATAATAATAAATGATGCACATATATATTTATAGTTCCTTCAGTAATATTTTTTGTCTGCTCACTTTTGTCTGTTCTGTCAATGGTCTAGAAAAACACCAAATGTGACAGCTGTCCTCTTAGTGGCAATCCTGACTACTAGCCTTGCCAGGATAGAAAGCAAACACTACCCTCCAACAAACATACATCCCCCTCTGATCTAGAGATATCCAGCTTCATAAAGACTCTTGGCACTTATGCATCTTTTAATACCATCTTAAATCTTTACCGTTCTACCATATATAAAAAGTTTTCTATCATTCCTCTTGCCGTGTCCTTCATCTCAGATAGGAGCAGCCCATTAATCACCCAATAAGAATCCCTGAAAATGTAAAGAAAAAAATTATTTGTTAAATAGGTGACAATTATGTGAGCTCATTATTAGGAAAGGCTCATGGGGAAATCCTTAGGGCACATGTTCAGTAAAATCAGTAATCAGTGTTTGCCTATTGTAGCGTGACTTCAAGACTTCAGAATCTTAATAATATTTAAACCATTTTGTGATCTAATGTAGGATAACTTTCCAACTTTGAATTATCAGTACAAGCTTATATAGTTCACATGTAGTGGTCTCTCAAGAGTAAATTATCAAGAGAATGGGGATGGTGTTACTTGAAGGGTGACTTCTTAAATTTATTAGGACAGGGTCAGGCGCTATCTAAGGTAGCTGTCCTCTGGATGTCCATTATTATTAGACTCTAAGATAGTGTTTGGTGTTTATCTTATATTAGCTGATCTACTGAATGCTCATTACCAGCGCAATCTCAGGCAGTGATGGATGTCCCCTCAATGTAGAGTTACCTTGAAAGTGTGCATTAACAGGAAAGGTTTGACAAAGACTTTAACACCCACCAGTAGTAGAACTCTCTGAAGCGACCCCCTGGTACAATCACTGCATTTGGAACAAAGATTTGTGAGTGCAGATCTGGATGGATCCTCACCTCGTCTTTGATCTGTAGGAACAATTTTTGACATCTGTATACAGAGGTGATGGAAGATCATATTTAACAAAGCCATCTTTTCTTAAAATTGTCATAATGAATACTATCTCATTTCCCACACCATTGTTCCAGTACCTTCCGCCCTAAAGATTTCCAAAGGGCATGAAGTTCTACGGCAAAGTTCCGCAAGTTAGAATCAGAGATGTTCTTCAAGATGCTAGGACTGAGGAAACAAAAATGGTGATATGTGTAAGAGAGAAAATTAGAGCTCATTCTAAATGGCTAATACTGTTTTTTGTATTTACTTTTCATGCCAATCTGGGGGGTTCCAAGGTTCAAATTCTGTCCCGGGAGGATTGAAGTAGGTCTCAACAAATTGTTTTAACTTTTCCTTAGGCACCCGACCTCCCTCAGAAGTATTAAGTGTTGTGAACTCCCTCAAGACCACCTCTGAGGAGAAACCAAACAGTTGTAACAATCTCTGGTACTTCTCAAAGACATTAAAAGGGTAGCCAGAGATAAGCAGAAAGTTAATAGTTTTGAATGTTGTTAATAAAAGAACAAAGTAGAAATGTGTATGACAGATATATGCCAGTGGTATACAAAAAAGTATATAGAAAGGTCAGAGAATAGTAGTAAGAAGAAAATGATAAGGATAAAGCTAAGGAAGTGGCGGCTGACACAGATCTAGTCAAACAGACAAAACTAAGTAATTGCCAGACTGGGAGACACAATAGTACATAATGGGTAACCTAACTGCATGAGTAAATAATGACTTGCGATCACCATAGCAGACAACAGACAGTAAGCCGATAATGGGCTAAAGGGCACAACAGTAGAAAAAGTCCTGCAGGACATATTAAGGTAATGACAGTAAGACAGAGCAGAAAGGATAGGAGCAGAAGTTACCAAAGGTTGAGAGCACCAAATATATGAGGGGCCTGCTTATTTTTAAATGGGCTTTCTACTCCAACATTTTTATTGTTTAAATGATAGATAATCCCTTTTTTACCCATTCCCCAATTTCACGCAACCAACATTATTTTAATATACTTTTTACCTCTGTGATTGCCTTGTATCTAAGCCTCTGCAGACTGCCCCCTTATCTCAGGGATATTTATAGACTTGTATTTTGGACAATTATTGCTGACTCATGGAAACTCCACAGGAGGGAGCACAGTGTTATCTATATGACAAACATGAATTAGCACTGTCTGGCTGTAAAAAGCTATAAAAATGCACTGAGATAATAGGCAGTGTATAAAGGCTTAGAAACAGGCAGACATTTAGATGTTTAAAGGTTATAAACCATATTAATATAACATTGTTGGTTATGCAAAGGAGAAGACATCTGCATGACAGCCCAGCGCACTGGAAAGGGAGACAGATACCATTAAGTATGGCTGCTCCTGGCATTCCCTGACATTAGTATTTAAAAATCTTACTTAAAATCACAGCTAAAAAGGTATGCAATATAATATATAAGTCAGCATGTTATTTGCCACAAATGTTACAGTTCTCATTAGAGGTATACACCCACATAGAAGGAGCCCACCTCCGCATAAGGCTCAGCACCCAAGGGAGGCAGATGTCTTTTAGTATGATATCTCATGCGATGCCATAACATTAGTATTTAAAAATCTTACTTAAAATCACAGCTCAAATGGTATACAATATAATATACATAAAGACAAATTGCATACGGATCAACATTTGTGGGTGCAAAAACATAATTTATGTAAGAACTTACCTGATAAATTCATCTCTTTCATATTAGCAAGAGTCCATGAGCTAGTGACGTATGGGATATACATTCCTACCAGGAGGGGCAAAGTTTCCCAAACCTCAAAATGCCTATAAATACACCCCTCACCACACCCACAAATCAGTTTAACGCATAGCCAAGAAGTGGGGTGATAAGAAAAAAGTGCGAAAGCATAAAAAAATAAGGAATTGGAATAATTGTGCTTTATACAAAAAAATCATAACCACCACAAAAAAGGGTGGGCCTCATGGACTCTTGCTAATATGAAAGAAATGAATTTATCAGGTAAGTTCTTACATAAATTATGTTTTCTTTCATGTAATTAGCAAGAGTCCATGAGCTAGTGACGTATGGGATAATGAATACCCAAGATGTGGATCTTCCACGCAAGAGTCACTAGAGAGGGAGGGATAAAATAAAGACAGCCAATTCCGCTGAAAATAATCCACACCCAAAACAAAGTTTAAATCTTATAATGAAAAAAACTGAAATTATAAGCAGAAGAATCAAACTGAAAACAGCTGCCTGAAGTACTTTTCTACAAAAAACTGCTTCAGAAGAAGAAAACACATCAAAATGGTAGAATTTAGTAAAAGTATGCAAAGAAGACCAAGTTGCTGCTTTGCAAATCTGATCAACCGAAGCTTCATTCCTAAACGCCCAGGAAGTAGAAACTGACCTAGTAGAATGAGCTGTAATCCTTTGAGGCGGAGTTTTACCCGACTCGACATAAGCATGATGAATCAAAGACTTTAACCAAGACGCCAAAGAAATGGCAGAGGCCTTCTGACCTTTCCTAGAACCGGAAAAGATAACAAATAGACTAGAAGTCTTTCGGAAATCTTTAGTAGCTTCAACATAATATTTCAAAGCTCTAACTACATCCAAAGAATGCAACGATCTTTCCTTAGAATTCTTAGGATTAGGACAAAATGAAGGAACCACAATTTCTCTACTAATGTTGTTAGAATTCACAACCTTAGGTAAAAATTTAAAAGAAGTTCGCAACACCGCCTTATCCTGATGAAAAATCAGAAAAGGAGACTCACAAGAAAGAGCAGATAATTCAAAAACTGTTCTAGCTGAAGAGATGTCCAAAAAGAACAATACTTTCCATGAAAGTAATGAATGTCCAGAGCAAGCATATGCTCAAAATAGAAGAACCTGAAAAACCTTCAGAACCCAATTAAGACTCCAAGGAGAAGAAATTGGCTTAATGACAGATTTGATACGAATCAAAACCTGAAAAAAGTGATAAATATCAGGAAGTAACACTGCCTTATCCTGATAAAAAATCAGAAAAGGATAATCACAAAGAAAGAGCAGATAACTCAAAAACTCTTCTAGTAGAATAAATAACCAAAAGGAACAATACTTTTCCAAGAAAGTAATTTAATGTTCAGAAAATACATAGTTTCAAACGGAGGAGCCTGTAAAGCCCTCAGTACCAAATTGAGACTCCAAAGAGGAGAGATTGAATTAATGACAGGCATGATATGGACCAAAGCCTGCACAACACAATGAATATCAGGATGATTAGCAATCTTTTCTGTAATAAAAAGAACAGAAAGAGTAGAGATTTGTCCTTAACAAAGAACTGAAGACAAAATCGTATCCAAACCAACCTGAAAAAATAATAGAATTCTATGAATTTTAAAAGAATGCCAAAAAAGTAGGTCTTCCAGACTCAATATAAATCTTTCTAGAGACAGTTTTATGAGCCTGAAACATAGTATTAATCAATGAGTCATAAAAACCTCTATGACTAAAAACCAAGCGTTCAATCTCCATCCCTTCAAATTTAATGATTTGAGATCCTGATGGAAAAAAATGGCCTTGAGAAAGAAAAGGTCTGGTTTAAACGGAGGTGTCCAACGTTGCAACTGGCCATCTGAATGAGATTCGTATACCAAAACCTGAGAGGCCATGCTGGAACTACCAGCATAACAAACAAATACTCCATAAGAATTTTGGAAGAAGAACTAAAGGCGGAAAGAAATAGGCAAAAAGATAATTCCAAAGAAATGTCAATGCATACACTACTTCCGCCTGAAGATTCCCGGACCTTAATAGGCCCCTGGGAAGTTCTTTATTCAGATGAGATGAAAAACATATCTGGGTAAGAGAGACCATTCTCCCGGAGGAAAAGCTGGATTAACAGAGATAATCCGCTTCCCAAATATCTATACCTGGGAAAAAAACACAGAATTTAGATAAGAGCTGGATTTAGCCCAAGCTGATATCCGAGACACTTCTGTCACAACCTAAGGACTGATAGTCCTACTCTGATGATTGACATACACCATAGTAGTGATATTGTTTGAAAAACATTAAACGTCTCTTCTTCAAAAAGAAACTAACTGAAAAATTCTGAGAAAACACGGAGTTCTAAAATATCAAATGGTGATCTCGCCTCCTGAGATTTCCAAACCCCTTGTGCTGACAGAGATCCTCAAACAGCCTCCCAACCAAAAAGACTCGCATCTGCAGAGATCATGGTCCAGGTTGAAAGAAACGAAGAGACCTGTAGAACTAAATGATGGTGATCTTAACCATCAAATCAAGAGATAAATATTAGGATTCGAAGATTTAAAATGTGAAATCCTAGAATCCCTGCACCATAATTCAGCATAAAAGACTGGAAAAGGTACTTTCTATTGAAAATTAGCAAAGGGAATTAAATCCAATGCTGTGGCCATAAGACCTAAAACTTCTATGCATATATAGCAACTGAAGGAAATAATAGAGACTAAAGGTACCGACAAACGGAACACAATAAAATTGTCCCTTGTCTGATAGAGACAAAGACAGTGACACAAACTATCTGGAAACCTAAAAAAGGTGACCCTTGTGTGAGGAATCAAGAGCTTTTGAAAAAAAGAACCTCTAACTATGTCCTGAAGAGCAAGTGAATCATATGAGATTCCGCATCCTCAGAAAATAATCTGAATGAAAACAGAAAAATGATAATATGCATTTATTGTATCTAATGAAAACAAATAATGCTATCACTGACCAAAAAAAGGCAGAATAGTTTGAATAAAACTCCAAAACCCATTTCCTAAAAATGGAACTGGAAGAAATACCCCAGAAGATTCCAGGTCTGAGCAGCGCTTGAACCCCATGGGTGCCCAGCCATGCTTCAACAGAACCCAAAATATATAGGACCCAAACACACTTAAAGAGAGTGTTAGCCTTACTGGAATAAAATCAAAGAAATTTGGACTGAATAGAACCAAATAAATTTCAAAGAAGTCTCAACCTGCCCCTTGCCAGCCAAGCTGGAATACGGCACGTACATCGCAATATTAGGGAGCTGATTTTGAACTGAAAAATTTCCAATTATAAACATGTTACTTGGGAAAGAATTCAGGAATTCGTTCCTTAATAAGAACAACCAAACTAGTATAAGCTTAAAGTTTTAGTCTTAGAACTCAATCTTGAAGCCCAGAGTAACAGTTAAGAATTGAAACCAATTATAAAACAAATAATTGATTATCTTAGAACAAAAGAAATATGGATTTTTTAATTTATTTTTTTAAATCACAAAATTCTTCTAGCTAAAATAGCTAAAGACATAGATTAACCCTCATTTGCGAAAATATTCAATAAAATGAAGACACAAATGAAATTATTAGCATGATAGACCAGTTAAAGGAACAGTCAATACAGTGGACTTGCATAATCAATAAATGCAAAACAACAAGACAAATGCAACAGCACCTAGTCTAGTAAATGTTGTCCCTTAAGAATGCTAAAATAAATCATAATCTGATACTTGATCTTAAAGTAAACAGAACAAAAATGAAGCAATTGCAACATCCAAATAAATCACAGGACCAAGAAAAGTACCTGAAACTAAATAATTTTCCATAAATAAGATACAACCATCTAAAGGAAAATAAATACTATTTTGCTATAGAAACAATAGCATAATTAGTAGGAGTAGAGATAGCCCCAATAAATTGGAGAACCCTCCAAATTAAATTTAACTGCTGGCAAAGAATATAGTTTAAAACCTTTGAAGAAGGAATAAAAGAAAATTCTCAGCCTATTCCATTCCCTAGTATGAGGAATTGGAAAGAAAACTTCTGAAAACACAGAAGAATAAATAAGCAGAAATAGTGTCAGCTAGTCTTAAAGAACTAGTTACCTTAATATCCAAAATAATCAACACCTTTTCAACAAAGAACAAATGTACTTTAATAAAAAAATAATAAAAAAGTAGATTTGTTAGTGTCAATCTGATGAAGAAAATTCTGAAAGAGAAAAAACATCATCAGAGAAGGATAAAACAGTATGTTGTTGGTCATTTGAAACTTCAATAATTAAAAAAGAAGTGAAAGAGACCTAAAAAATTTATTAGAAGGCACGAAGTCAGACAAAGCCTTTAAAATAGAATCAGAAAAATATTTCTTATAAATCTTCTAAATATTTCTTGTACATAAGATGTAAGAATGGCAATAAAGCATAAATACTAATGGATTCTGCATGTAAAAGTATATCATAATAACTTATTACAAACCATAGCTAAAGATAAACATTTATAACATTTAAAATAAATGAACTTAGCTTTGGTAGAACTGAACTCAGTTAAGCGTTTTTCCAGAAGTAGCTTTTGATCCAGGGTCAATCTGAGACATCTTGCAATATGTAATAGAAAAAACAACATATAAAGCAAAATTGATCAAATTCCTTAAATGACAGTTTCAGGAATGGGAAAAAAATGCCAATGAACAAGCTTCTAGCAACCAGAAGCAATAAACATTGAGACTTAAATAATGTGGAGACAATAATGATGCCCATATTTTTTAGCGCCAAAAAAAGACGCCCACATTATTTGGCTCCTAAATGCTTTTAGCGCCAAAAATGACGCCACATCCGGTAACGCCGACACTTTTGGCGCAAAAACGTCAAAAATGACGCAACTTCCGGTGACAAGTACAACGCCGGAAATAACTTAGAAAATTTTTTGCGCCAAAAAAGTCAGCGCCAAGAATGACGCAATAAAATGAAGCATTTTCAGCCCCCGCGAGCCTAACAGCCCACAGGGAAAAAAGTCAAATTTTAAGGTAAGAAAAAAATTGATTATTCAAATGCATTATCCCAAATAATGAAACTGACTGTCTGAAATAAGGAATATTGAACATCCTGAATCAAGGCAAATAAATGTTTAAACACAAATATTTAGAACTTTATATAAAAGCGCCCAACCATAGGTTAGAGTGTCACAAAAATAAGACTTACTTACCCCAGGACACTCATCTACATGTAGTAAAAAGCCAAACCAGTACTGAAACGAGAATCAGTAGAGGTAATGGTATATAAGAGTATATCGTCGATCTGAAAAGGGAGGTAAGAGATGAATCTCTACGACCGATAACAGAGAACCTATGAAATAGACCCCGTAGAAGGAGATCATTGAATTCAAATAGGCAATACTCTCTTCACATCCCTCTGACATTCACTGCACGCTGAGAGGAAAACCGGGCTCCAACCTGCTGCGGAGCGCATATCAACATAGAATCTAGCACAAACTTACTTCACCACCTCCACGGGAGGCAAAGTTTGTAAAACTGATTTGTGGGTGTGGTGAGGGGTGTATTTATAGGCATTTTGAGGTTTGGGAAACTTTGCCCCTCCTGGTAGTAATGTATATCCCATACGTCACTAGCTCATGGACTCTTGCTAATTACATGAAAGAAAGTACATATTTCAATTAGCAAATAAAGTTAAAGTAGCTGTTAGCAAACAATTAAAGGGATACTGAATGATTCGGATAGAGCATGCAATTTTAGGCAAATTTCTAATTTACTCCTATTTTCAAATGTTCTAAATTCTCTTGGTATCTTTATTTGAAAAAGCAGGAGAATGTAAGCTTACAAGCCGGCCCATCTTTGCTTCAGCACCTGGGTAGTGCTTTCTGATTGGTGGCTAATTGTAGATACCAAGAGAACAAAGAAAAAAAATATACTAGGAGTAAATTAGAAAGTTGCTTAAAATTGCCTGCTCTATCTAAATTACGAAAGAAAAAATTTGGGTTCAGTATCGTTGATTGTCAGTCAGGTAGAATTTTATTCACATATATTGATTGTATAGCTACACAAGAGAATTGTATAAATAACCTGTAGTTAGGGTGACCATAAAGGTGCTAGGACATCTCTGTCCCTCTACTAACCTGATGAGTTTCGGAGATCCATGTCGACAAAGTGTTTGTCATCATTAAAAAGCTTTGCGAGCTGAACTTGATGGAGCAGGTCACCCTTACAATAAATGTCACTGTAGAGGGAGATAGATTAATGGGTAAAATTAAGACATCTGGTGTAAAATAAATGTCTTTAAATTACTAACACAGATAGACTCCAGAATAAGTGGCCATGAAGTTAAAATGCTCAGTTGAATCATGACTTATGTGTGTACCCAAATTCAGAAAACATATGAAAATTCAGTGCTTAAAGGGACACTAAAGTCAAAATGTAACTTCCATTATAAATGTAGCCACCAATCAGCAAGTGCTATCCAGGGTTCTGAACAAAAAATGGTCCGAATCCTAAGCTTTCTTTCCTGATTCTTCACATAAAGATACCAAGAGAATGAAGAGAAATTGATAATAGGAGTACATTAGACAGTTGCTTAAAACTGCATGCTCTATCTGAATCATAAACGAAAAAAAACCATAATTTATGTAAGAACTTACCTGATAAATTAATTTCTTTCATATTGGCAAGAGTCCATGAGCTAGTGACATATGGGATATACAATCCTACAAGGAGGGGCAAAGTTTCCAAAACCTCAAAATGCCTATAAATACACCCCTCACCACACCCACAATTCAGTTTAACGAATAGCCAAGCAGTGGGGTGATAAAGAAAGAAGTAGAAAGCATCAAAGGAAATTTGGAAATAATTGTGCTTTATATAAAAAATCATAACCACCATAAAAAGGGTGGGCCTCATGGACTCTTGCCAATATGAAAGAAATTAATTTATCAGGTAAGTTCTTACATAAATTATGTTTTCTTTCATGTAATTGGCAAGAGTCCATGAGCTAGTGACATATGGGATATCAATACCCAAGATGTGGATCTCCACTCAAGAGTCACTAGAGAGGGAGGGAATAAAATAAAAACAGCCATAATCTGCTGAAAAAAATTAATCCACAACCCAAAAATATAAGTTTATTTCATGGAAAGAAAAAAACTTAAATCAAAAGCAGAAGAATCAAACTGAAACAGCTGCCTGAAGAACTTTTCTACCAAAAACTGCTTCCGAAGAAGCAAATAAATCAAAACGGTAGAATTTAGTAATGTATGCAAAGAGGACCAAGTTGCCGCTTTGCAAATCTGATCAACTGAAGCTTCATTCTTAAAGGCTCACGTAGTGGAGACTGATCTAGTAGAATGAGCTGTAATTCTCTGAGGCGGGGCCTGACCCGACTCCAAATAAGCTTGATGAATCAAAAGTTTCAACCAAGAAGCCAAGGAAATAACAGAAGCCTTCTGACCTTTCCTAGGACCAGAAAATAAAACAAATAGACTGGAAGTCTTCCTGAAATCTTTAGTAGTTTCCACATAATATTTCAAAGCTCTTACCACATCCAAAGAATGTAAGGAACTTTCCAAAGAATTCTTAGGATTAGGACACAAGAAAGGGACAACAATTTCTCTACTAATGTTGTTAGAATTCACAACCTTAGGTAAAAATTAAAAAGAAGTCCGCAAAACTGCCTTATCCTGATGAAAAAATCAGAAAAGGAGACTCACAAGAAAGAGCAAACAACTCAGAAACTCTTCTTAGCAGAAGAGATGGCCAAAAGGAACAACACTTTCCAAGAAAGCAGTTTAATGTCCAAAAAAATGCATAGATTCAAATGAAAGAACCTGTAAAGCCATCAGAACCAAATTAAGACTCCAAGAAGGAGAAATTGATTAAATAACAGGCTGAATAAGAACTAAAGCCTGTACAAAACAGTGTATATCAGGAAGTATAGCAATCTTTCTGTGAAATAAAACAGAAAGAGCGGAGATTTGTCCTGTAAGGAACTTGCAGACAAACCCTTATCCAAACCGTCCTGAAAAAACTGTAAAATTCTAGGAATTCTAAAAGAATGCCAGGAGAATTTATGAGAAGAACACCATGAAATGTAAGTCTTCCAAACTCTATAATAAATCTTTCTAGAAACAGATTTACAAGCTTGTAACATAGTATTAATCACTGAATCAGAAAAACCTCTATGACTTAGTACTAAGCGTTCAATTTCCATACCTTCAAATTTAATGATTTGAGATCCTGATGGAAAAACAGACCTTGAGATAGTAGGTCTGGCCGAACGGAAGTGGCCAAGGCAGGCAACTGGACATCCGAACCAGATCCGCATACCAAAACCTGTGTGGCCATGCTGGAGCCACCAGCAACACAAATGATTGTTCCATGATGATTTTGAAGATCACTCTTGGAAGGAGAACTAGAGGCGAGAAATGTAAGCAGGATAACACCAAGGAAATGTCAGCGCATCCACTGCTTCCGCCTGAACATCCCTGAACCTGGACAGGTATCTGGGAAGTTTCTTGTTTAGATGAGAGGCCATGAGATCTCTCCCTGGAAAACCCCACAAAGGAACAATCTGAGAAAACACATCTGGATGGAGAGACCACTCCCCTGGATGTAAAGTCTGGTGGCTGAGATAATCCGCCTCCCAATTGTCTACGCCTGGGATATGCACCGCAGAGATTAGACAAGAGCTGGATTCCGCCCAAACAAGTATCCAAGATACTTCTTTCATAGCTTGGGGACTGTGAGTCCCACCCTGATGATTGACATATGCCACTGTTGTGATATTGTCTGAAAATAAAATGAACGGTTCTCTCTTAGCAGAGGCCAAAACTGAAGAGCTCTGAGAATTGCACGGAGTTCTAAAATATTTATTGGTAATCTCGCCTCTTGAGATTTCCAAACCCCTTGTGCTGTCAGAGATCCCCAAACAGCTCCCCAACCTGAAAGACTTGCATCTGATGTGATCACAGTCCAGGTTGGCCGAACAAAAGAAGCCCCTTGAACTAAACAATGGTGATCTATCCACCATGTCAGAGAGTGTCGAACATTGATTCAGCATACAAAGCTGTAGAGGTCTCATGTGAAAATGAGCAAAGGGGATCGCGTCCGATGCTGCAGCCATGAGACCTAAAACTTCCATGCACATAGCCACTGAAGGGAATGACTGAGACTCAAGGTGCCGGCATGCTGCAACCAATTTAAAACGTCTCTTGTCTGTTAGAGACAGAGTCATGGACACTGAATCTATCTGGAAGCCTAAAAAGGTGACCCTTGTCTGAGGAATCAAGAAACTTTTGGTAGATTGATCCTCCAACCATGTTTCCAAAGAAACACCACTAGTTGATTTGTGTGAGATTCTGCAGTACGCAAAGACTGAGCTAGTACCAAGATATCGTCCAAATAAGGAAACACCGCAATACCCTGTTCTCTGATTACAAAGAGTAGGGCACCCAGAACCTTTGAAAAAGATTCTTGGAGCTGTTGCTAGGCCAAATGGAAGAGCAACAAATTGGTAATGCTTGTTTAGAAAAGAGAATCTCAGAAACTGATAATGTTCTGGATGAATCTGAATATGAAGGTATGCATCCTGCAAGTCTATTGTGGACATATAATGTCCTTGCTGAACAAAAGGCAGAATAGCCCTTATAGTCACCATCTTGAAAGTTGGTACTCTTACATAACAATTCAAAATTTTCAGATCCAGAACTGGTTTGAATAAATTTTCCTTCTTTGATATAATGAATAGATTTGAATAAAACCCCAAACCTTGTTCCTGAGGAGGAACTGGCATGATTACCCCTGAAGACTCCAGGTCTGAAACACACTTCAGGAAAGCCTGAGCTTTTACTGGATTTACTGGGATACGTGAGAGAAAAAATCTTCTCACAGGAGGTCTTACTCTGAATCCTATTCTATACCCTTGAGAGACAAAGCTCTGAATCCATTGATTTTGGACAGATTTTATCCAAATATCCTTAAAAAAAACCTTAATCTGCCCCCTACCAGCTGAGCTGGAATGAGGACCGCATCTTCATGCGGACTTAGGGGCCGACTTTGGTTTCCTAAATGGCTTGGATTTATTCCAATTTGAGGAAGGCTTCCAATTGGAAGCAGACTCCTTGGGGGGAAGATTGAGTTTTTGTTCCTTATTCTGACGAAAGGAACGAAAAGGTTAGAAGCCTTAGATTTACCCTTAGGTTTTTAATCCTGAGGCAGAAAAGCTCCCTTCCCCAGTGACAGTTGAAATAATAGAATCCGACTGAGAATCAAATAAATTATTACCTTGGAAAGAAAGAGATAGTAATCTAGATTTAGATGTCATATCAGCATTCCAAGATTTAAGCCACAAAGCTCTTCTAGCTAAAATAGCTAAAGACATGGATCTAACATCAATTTTGATAATATCAAAAATTGCATCATAAATAAAATGATTAGCATATTGCAATAGGCGAATAATGCTAGATAAGTCAGAATCCAATTCCTGTTGCGCTAAATTCTCCAACCAGAAGGTTGATGCAGCCGCAACATCAGCCAAAGAAATTGCAGGTCTGAGAAGATGACCTGAATATAAATAGGCCTTCCTTAGATAAGATTCAAGCTTCCTATCTAAAGGATCCTTAAAGGAAGTACTACAGTAATAGTGGTACGTTTAGCAAGAGTAGAAATAGCCCCATCAACTTTGGGGATTTTTTCCCAAAACTCTATAGATTTTGCTGGTAAAGGATACAATTTTTTTAACCTTGAAGAAGGAATAAAAGATGTACCTGGCTAATTCCATTCCCTAGAAATCATATCAGAATCAGGAATAGGAAAAACCCCTGGAGAAACCACAGGAGGTTTAAAAACAGCATTTAAACGTTTATTAGACTGAACGTCAATAGGACTGGTTACCTCAATATCCAAAATAATTAACACTTCTTTTAATAAAGAACGCATATACTCTATTTTAAATAAATAAGTAGATTTGTCAGTGTCAATATCTGAGGAAGGATCTTCTGTATCAGATAGATCCTCATCAGAAGAGGATAAATTATGTGGTTGGTCATTTGAAATTTCATCAACTAAATGAAAAGTTTTAAAAGACCTTTTACGTTTATTAGAAAGTGGAAATGTAGACAAAGCCTTCAGAATAGAATCAGAAACAAATTCTTTAAAATTACAGGTATATCATGCACATTAGAAGTTGAAGGAACTACAACTGGCAATGTGCTATTACTAACAGATACACTAACTGCATGTAAAAGTTTATCATGACAACTATTACAAATGACATTCGGCGAAATAATTTCAACAATTTTACAACAAATGGACTTAGCTTTGGTAGGACCGATGTCAGGCAGCAATGTTCCAGCAGAAACTTCTGAGGCAGGATCAGATAGACACATCTTGCAAAATGTAAGAGAAAAAACAACATAAAAAGCAAAATTATCTATTTCCTTATATGACAGTTTCAGGAATGGGAAAAAAAGCAAATAGCATAGGCCTCTGATAGAGAAAAAATCAAGAGGCAAACATCAATGGGGTATTGAAATAATGAAAAAGTTTGGCGCCAAGAATGACGCACAACGTAACGTAAACTTTTTGGCGCCAAAAAATAACTGGAAATAACACACTCGCGTCACTAATGACGCAACCGTGTGAAAAGTATGACGCCAGAAATGACGAAGTTGCGTCATAGATGTATTTTTCCACGCCAAAAATATTTTCGCCAAAAATATTTTCGTGCCAAGAATGACGCAATACAGTTTAGCATTTGACGCACCCGCGGGCCTAATGCCGCCCGCAATTTGCAAAAAGTAGTCAATTGAAAAAAGACTAAACCCCAGGTAAGAAAAAAATTTCTTTAAAAGATGTTTATATTACCCAAATATGAAACTGACAGTCTGCAGAAGGAAATACATGAACCTGACTCATGGCAAATATAAGTACAATACATATATTTAGAACTTTATATAAATGCATAAAGTGCCAAACCATAGCTGAGGTGTCTTAAGTAATAAAAAACACACTTACCAAAAGACACCCATGCACATATAGCAGATATCCAAACCAGTACTAAAACAGTTATCAGTAGAGGTAATGGTAAATTGAGAGTATATCGTCGATCTGAAAAGGGAGGTAGGAGATAAATCTCTATGACCGATAGAGAACCCATGAAATAGACCCCCGTTAGGGAAATCATCGTATTCAAAAAGTGATACTCCCTTCACGTCCCTCTGACATTCGCTGTACTCTGAGAGGAATCGGGCTTCCGACAACCCAAAGTATTGATCTAGGCCCATTTTGGTATATTTCATGCCACCATTTCACCACCAAATGCGATCAAACAAAAAAAATTGTTTACTTTTAAGTTTCTCACTGAAATGATTTACAAACAGCTTGTGCAATCATAGCAGAAATTGTTGTAAATGCTTCTCCGGGATCCCCTTTGTTCAGATATAGCAGACATACAGTATATGGCTTTGCCATTGCTTTTAGGTAATTAGAAGGCCGCTAATTGCCGCTGCGCACCACACTTGTATTATGCCCAGCAGTGAAGGGGTTAATTAGGAAACTTGTAGGGTGTTTATTTTAGCTTTAGTGTAGAGATCAGTCTCCCACCTGACACATCCCACCCCCTGACCCCTCTCAAACAGCTCTCTTCCCTCCCCACCCCCCAAAGGTCACCCCCATCTTAAGTAAAAATAATATATATATATATATATATATATATATATATATATAATACCCATTTTTCTGTAGTTTAGCTGCCCCCCCATTACCCAAACCCCCCTCCCAATCCCAGATCCTTTTTCCTTAAATTATCCGAAATATTATCCCCCTTCATTGCCCCACCTCCCTCCTTCCCCCTCAATCACGCAGCTTTAAGTTTTTTTTTGTTTCCCCTGTAGCGTGGTGTAGCGGTCCCGCCCACCCGCCTCCCTCCTTACACTTCCACCCACCAACGATCGGTCCCACCGCTGTCTGATGCAGAGGGGGCCAAAGAGTGGCCCTCTCTGCATCGGTAACTCTGCAACTCTATTTCTGCAGTGCCCCACAATTTTGAGCAAGATCTCGGCGTTGTACAGGGTATGGTGCTGGTCGTTAAGGGGTTAAAGGGACAGTGTACACCAGAATTTTTATTGTTTAAATTTTTTTTTAGATATTCCCTTTATTACCCCTTCCCCAGTTTTGCATAACCAACACAGTTATATTAATATATGTTATACCTTTGTGATTACCTTGTATCTAAGTCTCTGCAGACTGCCCCCTTATCTCACTGCTTTTGACAGACATGCAGTTTAGCCAATCAGTGCAGACTCCTAAATAACTCCATGGGAGTGAGCACACTTATCTATATGATACACAAAAGCTAGTACTGTCTAACTGTGAAAAAAGGAAATTTATGCTTACCTGATAAATTGATTTCTTCTATGATACGACGAGTCCACGGATTTCATCCTTACTTGTGGGATATTAACCTCCTGCTAACAGGAAGTGGCAAAGAGCACCACAGCAGAGCTGTATATATAGCTCCTCCCTCCTCTCCACCCCCAGTCATTTGACCGAAGTTAGGAAGAGAAAGGAAAAGATAAAGGTGCAAAAATAAAAATAACCCAAATCTGTCTTAAAATAACAGGGTGGGCCGTGGACTTGTCATATTGTAGAAGAAATTAATTTATCAGGTAAGCATAAATTTACTTTTCTTCTACAAGATATAACGAGTCCACGGATTTCATCCTTACTTGTGGGATACAATACCAAAGCTACAGGACACAGATGAAAGGGAGGGAACAAGACAGGAACCTAAACGGAAGGCACCACTGCTTGAAGAACCTTTCTCCCAAAACCAGCCTCAGAAGAAGCAAAAGTATCAAATTTGGAAAATTTGGAAAAAGTGTGAAGAGACGACCAAGTGGCAGAAGCATCATTTTTAAATGCCCATGAGGAAGCCACAGCCCTAGTAGAATGAGCCGTAATTCTTTCAGGAGGCTGCTGTCTAGCAGTCTCATACGCCAGATGGATGATACTCTTCAGCCAAAAACAAAGAGAGATAGCTGTAGCTTTCTGACCCCTACGCTTTCCAGAATAAACAATGAATAATGAAGATGATTGACGGAAATCCTTAGTTGCCTGCAAGTAAAACTTCAGGGCACGGACCATGTCTAAGTTATACAACAGACACTCCTTCTTAGAAGAAGGATTAGGACATAAAGAAGGAACAACAATTTCCTGATTTATATTTTTATTTGAAACAACCTTAGGGAGGAACCCAGGTTTGGTACGTAAAAACCACCTTATCAGAATGGAAGATAAGATAAGGCGAGTCACATTGTAACGCTGAAAGCTCTGAAACTCTTCGAGCAGAAGAAATAGCAACCAAAAATAAAACTTTCCAAGATAACAACTTAATATCTATGGAATGCATGGGTTCAAACGGAACCCCTTGAAGAACACTAAGAACTAAATTCAAACTCCAAGTTGAGCAATTGGTCTAAATACAGGCTAAATTCTGGTTAGAGCCTGAAAAAAAGACTGAACTTCTGGAGCATCAGCCAAACGTTTGTGAAGCAAAATTGACAAGGCAGAAATCTGTCTCTTTAAGGAACTTGCTGATAACCCTTTCTCCAATCCTTCTTGGAGAAAAGACAGAATCCTAGGAATCCTAACTTTACTCCATGAGTAACCTTTGGATTCACACCAAAAAAGATATTTACGCCATATCTTATGATAAATCTTTCTAGTGACAGGCTTACGTGCCTGAATCAACGTATCAATGACCGCATCAGAGAAACCCCGCTTAGATAAAATCAAGCGTTCAATCTCCAAGTAGTCAGCTGCAGAGAAATTAGATTTGGATGATGGAAAGGACCTTGAATGAGAAGGTCCTGTCTCACTGGAAGTTTCCACGGAGGCAGAGAGGACATGTCCACTAGATCTGCATACCAAGTCCTGCGTGGCCATGCAGGCGCGATTAGAATTACTGAAGCTCTCTCCTGTTTGATCCGAGCAATCACCCAGGGCAGAAGAGGAAACGGTGGAAACACATAAGCCAGGTTGAACATCCAAGGCATTGCCAAGGCATCTATTAGTTCGGCGTGAGGATCTCTCGACCTGGAGCTGTATCTTGGGAGCTTGGCATTCTGTTGAGACGCCATCAGATCCAACTCCAGTTTGCCCCATCAAAGAATCAGAGAGGCAAATGCATCCGAATGGAGTTCCCACTCCCCCGGATGAAAAGCCTGACGGCTTAAATAATCCGCTTCCCAGTTGTCCACTCCTGAGATGTAAATTACTGACAGATAACAAGAGTGGGTCTCTGCCCACCGAATTATCTTGGATATTTCTATCATCGCTAAGGAACTCCTTGTTCCCCCCTGATGATTGATGTAAGCCACAGTCGTGATGTTGTCCGACTGGAATCTGATGAATTTGGCTGAAGTCAACTGAGGCCACGCCTGAAGCGCATTGAATATTGCTCTCAATTCCAGAATATTGATTGGGAGCAGAGACTCTAGCTGAGTCCATACACCCTGAGCCTTCAGGGAATTCCAGACTGCACCCCAGCCCAGTAGACTGGCATCCGTTGTCACAATCACCCACGAGGGTCTGCGGAAACACGTCCCCTGGGACAAATGATCCAGCGACAACCACAAAAGAAGAGAGTTTCTGGTCTCTTGGTCCAGATTTATCAGAGGAGATAAATTTATATAGTCCCCATTCCACTGTTCGAGCATGCACAGTTGCAGTGGTCTGAAATGAAACTGAGCAAATGGAATGATGTCCATTGCCGCCACCATCAATCCAATTACCTCCATACACTGAGCCACTGATGGCCGAGGATTGGACTGAAGGGCTCGACAAGTATTTAGAATTTTTTACTTTCTGACCTCCGTCAGAAAAATCTTCATTGCTACAGAATCTATCAGGGTTCCTTTGTCTGTGGAATTAGTGAACTCTTTTCTAGATTCACCTTCCAACCGTGAGTTCTCAGAAAGGACAACACTGTGTCTGTGTGAGACTTTGTTAGATGATAAGTCGACGCCTGAATCAAGATATCGTGCAGATAAGGCACCACTGCGAGAACCGCCAGAAGGGACCCTAGAACCCTTTGTGAAGATTCTGGGTGCAGTGGCCAACCTGAAGGGAAGAGCCACGAACTGAAAATGTTTGTCCAGGATCCTTGTGAATAGGAATATGAAGGTATGCATCCTTCAAGTCCACGGTAGTCATATATTGACCCTCCTGGATCATTGGTAAGATTGTTCGAATAGTCTCCATCTTGAACGACGGGACTCTGAGAAACTTGTTTAGACTCTTGAGATCTAAAATGGGTCTGAAAGTTCCCTCTTTTTTGGGAACCACAAAAAGATTTGAGTTAAACCCCTGCCCCTGTTCCAGTCTTGGAACGGGATGAATTACCCCCATTGTAGAGAGGTCTTTTACACAACGTAAGAACGCCTCTCTTTTTATCTGGTCTACAGACAATCGTGAAAGAAGAAATCTCCCTCTTGGGAGAAAACTTTTGAATTCCAGTTGATACCCGTGGGTCACAATCTCCAGTGCCCAGGGGTCCTGAACATCTCTTGCCCAAGCCTGGGCAAAGAGAGAAAATCTGCCCCCTACTAGATCCGGTCCCGGATCGGAGGCCGCCCCTTCATGCTGTCTTGGTAGTAGCAGCGGGCTTCTTGGGTTGCTTACCCTTGTTCCAAGCCTGGTTGGGTCTCCAGACGGACTTGGCCTGAGCAAAATTCCCTTCCTGCTTTGTGGAGGAAGAGGAAAAAGAGAGTTTGAAGCACTTGCGAAAGTTGTGTCTGGTTAGGGTGTGCAGCTTGAGCATGTGAGGGTAGTGGATGGTGCAGACTTGCTGTATATTCCTCATTCTAGGATAGACCAGGAGTCACGGGGCAGCCGATTGACTTTGCAAGCTGAGAAAGATAGCGCTATTTGCCCGGTAGTGGTTTTGTCTGATTATCTCAGGATGCATGAGAGCACTCCGGATCAGTTTTTGATACACCAAGACACTACTGCTTTATCTAGGTATCAGTTTTGCAGGGTTCTTAGCTGGGCAGCAAAGAAGAATGGCGTAGATCCAACTACAATTGCCCCTCACTTGTTTTGTATGGGCGCAGCTACAACTGTGGCTGAATTGGGGTGGTTTGCTGAACAAGTTAAAGCCTTGGGGCATTGTATGTGCATACTTTAGCATCTGAGTGAGTTGTGTGTAAGGCAGTCCAGTCACTTGTGGTTTCTTGGTTGACCCTTTGAAGGGCTTTAGTTGATGTTGTTCTAGTTCTAACAGTTTTGTAGACTCCAGCCATAGTCCTACCAGGATCTGAATGGTGGCTCATTCATTCATTTAATGGGCATTGACAATCCCTTTCAGAGCTTATGTGCACTGGTTAGGCTGCAGGGGTCTTTGCTGAGCCAATCTCCTCTTGTTGCTTCAAGAAATCTATAGACGGTGAGGCAAGCCAAATTTGATTGTTCTTCATTTGGGGGGCAATGATTTGGGTTTCGGTCCCAGCCTTGGACTTAATTCAGATCATAATAGCTGACCTTAAGTGGGTGTGTGCGTGGTTGCCTGGTATAGTGATTGGATGGCCCAACATTGTTCCAAGGTTATAGTGGAGACACAGTGTGCCATAAATCTGCGTTTGGTGTGCACAATTTTTTTTTTAAAGAGAGCTAAGTTAGGCTGTCAGGGCTGTTTCAGGGTTTGTCATTCAACACAGCAACATAATTGGTGGGAACAAGAGTTTTTATCGCCCTGATGGTGTTCATTTGTTTTTGAATAATATTAAAAGGGCATTATTACTAGTTGTTTGAGTTCCCTATGGGTCTCTTGTGGTGGGCAGTCTGGGCTCAGGCTATTAACAGAATATGTGAGTGATGACCATTGACGAGGGAGTGACGTCCCCAGCTCTGAGCCTGGGGGTGCTCCTCCAGGAAAGCAGTGGGCCGAAGAGCTCAATTGAATATCTTTGTTCCATTTCAGTCATGGTAGCTAGGCTGCACCATGTGAATTAGCCTAGGTCCAGACCAGCTTTGCAGGGATTTTTAGTACTAGGGCCCACTTGCCGCCAGGTTGGTTACTTTAAGGTTTAAGAGTTATATGATGTTTGCCATTTTATAATAAAAGTGACCTTGCAGACTTAACCCAACTTTCTGCGTCGTGTGTTTTGCTGCAAGTTATTAATTCAGTTAATTGTTCAGCCACAAAAGCAATAGAGCCTTTAATCCCTTATGTGTACTGCGTATAATGAAAAGATTTGTGTCGATAAATCCCTTTTAAGCTAATGTTATATATAACATCGTCTATCAAATGTAATAGAAAACTATAACAGGTCCTTGCCTTTAAATCTGGATTCTATGTCGCAAAAATGTTGCAAATTGCTAAATAGCTGCTATAATATTGGATATAAGGGCTGAAAATATAGACACTACTCCAAAACACAGATAAACATGTATTTAATATATTGAAGATCTAAAAAGCTAACGTGCAAATGAGGTTACAGATTAAAACATATATAAATTTATACGATCCTAAAAAACAGTGTCCAAGATTGTAACACAGAGACGTCAGCAAATGACCAATCGAAAAGTCACGTGATATACACGGAAGTTGACTGCTATACGCACATGCCGAGGAACAGTACACAGAAGATTTGGGAGGTGATACTCGCCGTGGTAAACAGTAAGAGCCTTCATTGTATCAGGTGATACTCCCGGTGGTGAGTCAATTTAACGAACAACCCGAAGGTATTGTGTTATTGACAGCTCTGTTGATTCTCCCAAGTATAACATTTTATAATATAACATTCCCCAACATTCTGGACAATAAGATCTTCTAAAAGAATGTTTTCTAAGGAACTTTTATTCATTATCAAGTATAAGGTGGTATTTCAAAAGACTAATACCTAAACCAGATAAGAATTGCATGCAAATATATTTTGAAGGGAGACGTCCCTGAAGTTTTATGCTCTGTTTTTTTAGGATCGTATATATTTATATATGTTTTAATCTGTGACATCATTTGCACATTAGCTTTTTAAATTTTCGATATAATAAATATATGTTTATCTGTGTTTTAGAGTAGTTTTTATATTTTCAGTCCTTATATCCGACATTATAGCAGCTATTTAGCAATTTGCAACATTTTTGCGACATAGAATCCAGATTTAAAGGCACAGACCTGTTATAGTTTTCTATTACATTTGATAGACAATGTTATATATAACATTATCTTAAAAGGGATTTATCGACACAAGTCCAATTATTTGGTGTTTAAACTTATTAGCGTCCTCTCACACACATCTTTTTAATAATCTATCTTTGGCGACTCAGGAGGAGGTTTCCAAGAAAGAGGCCTACACCCCCCTAGCGCATCCACTTCTAACCTGAAATACTGCGTATTATGCACACACTTTTTAGCAAATACCATGGGCTACTTAATCTAATAGGAAAACTGGAAGGTGTTAAGATTATACCTAGAAGCTCATAAGAAACAAGAAACCCAGAGAAAACAGAGAAAATGTGGGAGTGCAGGAAGGAGAAGTGGCATCATCATTCATCATACAAACCTAAGCTGATCATACAAAATGTCAGATTTGTATTACAAAGATCAGTGCATGCTGGAGCAAAATAAAAGCTGATATAAACATATTTACTTGCACAATCTAAGCATATACAGGTCAGCAAATAAGGCACTTCAAACAGTAGCATTTGTTTACTAAGGTGAGCACAACTCCTAAAAGCTGGAGGCAGCACCAAAGAGTAACAAACAATAATAAGATCAGGGAGGACCTGAGGCAGCTGAACCGTAGAGCGTTGCTACCTACAGTGTCAAGGCATCTTTTAGGGTGTTGGTATCTCTTGGGAAGACTCATTTACTAGATAGGGAGCTCCTTACTGCCTGTGAGATTTATCTGCAGATAGTAATTACAAGACTGAAGTAAAACTTTACTTTGACCTACAGAAGTAATCGAGAGAAGATGATTGTCCTTGGTGACAAACAGTTTTACAAGGTAATCTCATCTCTCATGAATTCTGCGTATGCAAATCACTTGCGCAATCTAATGATAAGATTTACAAAGAACGATGATGTGTGTACAGAGGACGTAAAGGGGCTACATAAGCTTTTCTTTAATGTTGACGTAATGTAGCTGATGAGCATAAGTCTCAAAACCATGCCTAATGGACATGAACCTGAATCTCCCGGCTCACAGCACAGTATCTTCAGCATGAGTCCTTATATGTCTGGAAACTGCCTTTTGTTATCTACGTCTCTTCCTACACAACTATTTATTTAGGCATAATGCAGTTCCTCCAAGTGATTACTATTGTTTAGTGTGCTACAATTGTGAGTACCTCTCCTTTGTATGTGGAATGTTGGTCTGAACATCACTGGTTATCAGAGATATTGTGCCATTGGAGCACCTTCTTTTGTTTTGTATTACATTAGTTTGATGAAGGAACTTAAAGTGAAAGTAAAACTTATCATTTTACAAACACTAGGATTGACTATTGAAACAAATAAAGGGGACTTTCATTCATGAAGTATAAGACACTTCATGTAGAAAGCTCCTTTATTTGTTTCAATCGATCACCGTTCTTAGCTGCTACAGCAGCCCACAGCTAAAACATTTTTTTTGCAAAGAGGTCACATTTTCACCTCTTAGCCAATAGCCGTGCGGTAATTCCGGCTTGTCACCCATGGGAGCCGGATTTCCTGCACGGCTATTGGCTAAGAGGAGAAAATGTCACCTCTTAGCAAAACAAATTTTTAGCCATGGGCTGCTGTAGCAGCTAAGAACGGTGATTGATTTAAACAAATAAAGGAGATTTCTACATGAAGTATCTTATACTTCATTAAAGAAAATCCCCTTTATTTGTTTCAATAGAAAATCCTAGCGTTTGTAAAATGCTAGGATTGACTTTCACTTTAAAGAGCAGCAGACCTGGGCACATTTTTTGAAGATTACCAACGACAGCCTGTAGCGGCACATTTGTATATAAGAACACATATTTAAGTAGAACAATACTGTTGTATTTTTAGAGAAAGCAGAGTATAATCCCTGTACCACTGACAAAGCAGCTGGAGAGGTCTCGCATGAAACTGAACAGAATAGCATCTGATGTTGCTATCATCAGACCTAACACCTCCATACAAAGAGATACAGAGGGAAAAAGGACAGAGGATTTGAACAAGCTGAAAGTAAATTCAGTCTCCTTTGATCTGTCAGTGAGTCTATTATGACACCTAAAATAAGGAAAAAGAGAACTCTCTGGAAAATAAATTTTTCAACCATTCTCTTGATGAAACAACAAGAGGCTGTCAGTGTGAGATACTGCTAAATGAAAAGATGATGCATTTACCAAGATAGTGTCCAGGTAAGGAACCACGAAAATTATTACAGATAAGAGCATTCCAAGTACCCTTATAAAAACACGGGACTTAGAAACGATGTCCGTTGACCATAATTGCAACCACAAGGTCCTCCTGGTAAGGACTGCTAATTACATATTTTTGGCATTAATCTTAATGTCAACAACAGTGTCAAAAATAAAAGCATTTGCTGACGTTAAAAGACTTAATTGATTCAGAAACTTCTCAGTAGCAAGTTCATCTGCAAACTGCTCAGAGTAGAGGCTGCAGCAACTCAAGCGATACTAATTTCCTAAAAAGGAAACCTGCTTGCTGAAAAGCATTCCTATAAAAAAAATCTCTAACTTCCTATCCATAGGGTATTTGAAAGAAGTACTATCCTCCAAAGGAATAGTAATACATTCAGCCAGAGCAGAAATAGCCAACAACCTTAGGGATAATTTCCTAATGCTCAATGTTAATAGCAGGTAAAGGAAACATCTTTTTTAAATTTTAAAGATGAATTAAAAGAGATTTCAAGCTTAGACCATTCTTTAGAGAATATTTCAGAGATAGCATCAGGAACTGGGAAAACCTCAGTTGTTTTATAACAGTAGGTTTAAAAATTAAATCCAATTGCTTAATAGAATTATCCTCAGAAACCTTAGGATCCTGAACCACTAAGGTACATAAAACTTCTCTTAAAAGAGAATGAAGATGTTCAAGCAGAATAGAGGATGATTCTGTGGGGCATATTTATCACGCTCCGTATGGAGCTTGATGCCCCGTGTTTCTGGCGAGCCAGCAGGTTCACCAGAAACAGCAGTTATGAAGCAGCGGTCAAAGACCAGGGTCTAAAACATGCAGCTTAACAGACTTAGATCCATTTAAATCAGATACATTAGAGGAGGGATTATCAGAAACTGACGTTTTACTCATACTTTGAAGTGGCATAGCCACCAACATTTCAGACACAGTAGAGTGTACAACAATTTTAAATCCTAGACCGAAATCTGAAAAACTCCCCTGTATAGAACAAACAGAGGGAGGACATATACCTTTAGAAGCAAAAGCAGCCTTCGTCTGATTAGAATGCATTAAATGATTCATACAAGAATTGCAAATATGAGTAGGGGGCATAATATCAACAAGCTTGTAAAAAACACTTAATATTAGCAGGAACATGTTCGGTGGACCTAGCTTCAACCTAACCTTTAAAGTATTGGGGATAGAAATAGTATGCTCCATTATGACAAAAAACTGTCCAAAAATTAAAACTACAGAAAAATACATTGTAGAAAATAATCCAAGCTAAGGAATATAGGCAGGAAAACATAAGTATAGAAGCTTACACCCAAATAAGCAGCTCTTGGCAGTAGTGAAAATCTTACCTCTTCTACCAGATAAGGCCAAAGTAAGCAAAGGAGCCTTAAATATCCACCAAACAGCGGGGAAGGAGAAATAAGCGCTAATCCGAACAAATACTACAGCGCAGAGAAGAAAGACTGATAAGCATGAACCAAGTACTGCTGCACAAACAGGCAAATGCACAAATAGACTAGGTATATTAATTAAATAAACTTTGCACACAAAACAGAAGCGCACTAAAAAGCTGACATGTGCATGTCAGATGAGTGTACTAAATAGACCACACTACATACACGCGTGCACAAAATAAACCGGCATGCAATAGCATGCGAGGTGCGCAGACAAGCCGTTGTGTGTTCAATAATAATGCTTGCGAAAACTACTGTACAGTGCACTATATTCAGAAAGAAACTGAAATACACTATCCTAACCTTAACGCGATCAAAATAACCGATGCATGCTACAAAAAGTAAAACAGGGAGAATATTTTTAAAAAATTAGGGTTCCTGCAGCCCAATTTATATATATATATATATATATCAGCAACAAACCAGGATTTCTTCAAACCAAATAGTACAATTTATTGACATTTCGGGGAATGCAACTCCCCTTCTTCAGAACACAAAACATACACACAAACCGTGTATAAATACAGTGAAAAAACATACAGGTACCTCCTCCTTCCGGTTAGGGTTACACAGTAGGTAGGGGAGCAGAGTTTATATTAAACCGGTAAATCTATTGAATTATTTTCCCTGTAATAGGGTGTTAAATTATATAGTTATAGTATTCCTGTGTAGTAAGAATTAAACCTGTCACTGATGCCTAAACTGAGAGCAAATAACAACTAGAACCTAATTGTACGAGAGTATACAACTTATTAAAAAAGAGAGAGGCTCAGCGAAAATAATAATAAGTAAACTCTGCAACTCTGATGTGGATATAAAGAGGATATTATTCCATACCATTCATACTAATAATCTTTAATGAGAAAAAACTAGGAATAATCATTCATACAAAAGCTTAAGTTAGATTAAAAACACTTAAACCAAGGGGTAATGATAACGTATTTGTGCAAATAATATAGTATTATCGTCAGCCAGCAGAATATGGTAACAAGTAAACTAAGCCCTTACAATCCGAGGGCTAAATTAAAATTACTTCTATATTAATGTATTTAATAACTGCTGGGCTGAGATTGACAAAGATAAATCTATCAATTTAACATGACCTTGGTAAGCAAGTTAAAAGAAACAAGGAGAGCCGAAGCTGCTCCTAGGACCCCTGATGCGGGTTTCACAAAAAAATGCTTCCTCAGAGGGGGTGCGGGCCACTGCTAGTGTACGTTATTTGAGGCTCCATAAGTCCCCCCTCAGAACGTGATAGGAGCCATGTGGAATAATGATGCCTTACTATTGGTTCAAAGATCTGTCATGCAGTGACGTAGTCATATGTAGGTAAGTAATACACCTGATACATGACGTGACTGTGGGCGTGAGGTGTCAAGCGTGATCATAGAAATCCCTCAATGAATCCAAAGCGGACTTGAGTACTAACATCATAAGAGGGTGTGTTTATAAAATGACAACTTGTCGTGTTATGGAATTGATTGGCTGATCATGTTTACAAACATATGTGTCAAAAATAGTATTGACAGCACAAATATTATTGTCTATCGAAAGAAAAAGACTAAAGTGAATATGATTTATTATCTTCAGCCTATCCGCAATCAAATGCTTTATAGTGCAGTAAAATATATGATAGGACACAGACTACCGATATATTATATCTATGCTTCTTAGTAATATTCCTTATAACCATAAGCACATCGAGCTGATTTATGAAAGGCAAAAAGTGGGATCAAGAAATGTTCTTAAATTCATGTTGTGTCAAGATGTTTTATATAATCAGTATTATATGTATAATCAATTGCCATTACTAAATGCTCATATTAACCCCTAGCTTTCACAGCATGAGTAATAATGGTAGGTAGAGATAATCTGGTGGTAAAGCGAGGTGATGGTACCCTTTATTTCCAAATGTTTGTGTTGTTAAAGTCAGATATAGAATGTTATATTGCAGAATATACCATCAGTTATAAGCAGGATCAAATTCATTAGTCTGCTTAGTATAATATGTTAGTAGGTGCATTATGTTAGACCATCAATTCGGACTGAACTAGAAAAGTTATCAATATTATTTGCACAAATACGTTATTTTACCCCTTGGTTTAAGTGTTTTTAATCTATCTTAAGCTTTTGTATGAATGATTATTCCTAGTTTTTTCTCATTAAAGATTATTAGTATGAATGGTATGGAATAATATCCTCTTTATATCCACATCAGAGTTGCAGAGTTTACTTATTATTATTTTCGCTGAGCCTCTCTCTTTTTTTACTAAGTTGTATACTCTCATACAATTAGGTTCTAGTTGTTATTTGCTCTCAGTTTAGGCATCAGCGACAGGTTTAATTCTTACTACACAGGAATACTATAACTATATAATTTAACACCCTATTACAGGGAAAATAATTCAATAGAATTACCTGTTTAATATAAACTCTGCTCCCCCTACCTACTGTGTAACCCTAACAAGTTTATTTTGGGAGAATATACCTAGGGGCTATCCCTGGGTCTAGCCTATTCAGGGGGTATTCCTGAACACTAATTTAAAAAGATCATGGATATCCAAAATGATATGGCTAATCGCCACCAGAAAAGATTACAAGAGCTAAATTCAATCTTTAATGTCAAAACTAGAGAAAATATACCCATAAATGATGAGGAACTGAATAATCTACTGTGCAAACTACACCAAAAACTGCACAAACAATCTAAAAGGTGGTGGAATTGGCATTTCTTTGAAAAATACGCTGAAAAAAATATAATTCCAAGGGGTCTAAGGATGAAGGTTTTTCCGGCTTTCACCCTTAACAATGAAGATCTAGTCAAACAGTGGGAAACTGCACTATCTGAGTGCTCATTAAAGCTTATCCAAATATTAATCAAATATGACAAATTAGAGCTAACAAAACTAGATACTGAAATTGAAGAGTACAATACCCAATTATCCAAATTCAATGATAAAATTGAATATAAAACTAAGTATGATAAATATCAGAAAGAACTGGATAAACTTGAGTTAGAACTCATAGTTACTAAAAAACAGAAATTACAAAGAGATATTGAAGATTTTCAAAGTCAAAAAGTCTATCGCTGGCGCAATAATACAACATTTAGGCGTAGAGATAACAGGTATCTGGTTCAACAAGCCGAAAGTGGCGCTGAAAGCAAATCTGACATTTCTGACAATGACACTGATATCAGTATTGTTAATGAGCCGACAGATAATGCCAATTACACCCCTATAGTGAGACCTAAAACATATAGCACGGTACAATCTGCAACTATTTCCTCCTCTTTTTTATCCAATGCTCCTCAGAAAGTGAATCCCTCCATCACGCAGACCAATCAAACAATATCTCACAACTCCAGAGGGAACAAACGCAAATTCACAGGTCCTGTCAGACAATCCACAAGGAGGAGGGAACTCAGTCCCTTCTCCAAGATAAAGATGAACAATTGAGAATCATTAATCTATCGGACCATATACTTAATTCTGCACACAATTCAGTACTTTCTAGAGGGCTATCTTTTTGTCCAGTTAATTCACTGAATAAGTTTGAGTTAATTAAAGATGTTTGTCTATTCTCTAGGAAACTATTATTGAAAAAGATATATGCCCATAACCCTAATACTCTGAATGCAGAAGATTTGGTCACTGTAGATATTTTACAGGAATTAATGGATAATGACAGATATTTAAACTGATATAACATCATCCGGTTCTCATATGTGGAAATCTAACTTAAAACCTAAGTCTACATATGTCCCCCCCCTTATCTTTATCACCTGAGATACAAGTCTTTTGTAAAATGGTATGCCAAAAATTGAAGAACTGCCTACTTTCAAAACTAAGTATAATTTAACTCTCCCTGAATCACAGGCACTAAAAGAAATTGAATCCTGGCATGACATCATAATAAAACCGTCCGATAATGCCGGAAATATAGTCCTCTGGCCACGTCAGATGTATACTGAGGAAGCCACTAAACAATTATCTAACTCTACCTGTTACAAACAAGTTATTTTTAACCCTCAGAGTTCATATGTGACTCAGTATGATAATCTGGTCCAAAAAGCATGGGAAGATAATATAATTTCTAACTTAGAAAAAAAGTACCTGATAAGGGATAATTCAAAAATAGCAACAATATATTTCTTACCAAAACTACATAAGACTCTAAAATACCACCCGGTAGACTAATTGTTTCCAGGAATGAGAACCTAATAGAAAATGCTAGTAAATTTGTAGACCAAAGACTAAGAGAGAGTACTTAACAACTTTACCCTCCTATATATGTGATACCATGGAGGTACTCCAGATCTTACAGAACATAAAGTTAACAGATGAAATGTGGTTAGTAACAGCTGATGTTGAATCCCTGTATACCAATATCAGACATAAAGATGGAATGGAAGCCAATGAATATTTTCTATAAAATAATAAGTGTGATAATGGGGCACATAATACATTCATAATCCATCTGCTACATTTCATCCTAACCCACAACTTCTTCACATTTAATGACAGATACTATGTACAAATTCAAGATACCGCAATGGGTACAGCCTGTGCTCCAACTTACGCTAATTTATTCTTGGGGCATTGGGAACTTTTTTGTGTATTCTCTGAAGATTTAAAACCATATACTGAACATATACCATTATGGATAAGGTATATTGACGATGTCCTATTTATTTGGGAAGGTACATCCATTGAATTAGATAACTTTATGGCCAGACTAAAAATCAACAACAAGAACATTAAACTAACCTACTCAGCAAGCCAAAAGAAAATCTGTTTTTTAGATCTGACTATATTTAAGAATGATGATGGATTCATCAATACTACATTCTATCAGAAAGAAACAGCCACAAACACACTTCTACACAAATCCAGTGCCCATCCTCCAAATACCTTGAAAGCTATACCCTATGGTGAATTTTTGCGTTTACGTCGTAATTGCTCTAGCACAGACATATACATGACAGAAAGTAATACTCTGATGCAGAGATTGATTACACGAGGATACAGCAAAAAATCTGTCAAGAGAGCTAAATATAAGGCACTAAAAATTAAAAGAGAGGAATTATTAGTCCCTAAGGATAAAATCTCGAGTGAATCCCATCCTAGACTAATAACCATGTACAATCCTCAAATGTCGCAAGTGACCAAAATAATTAATGACCATTGGAAAATACTGCAAAATGATCCGACCCTGAATTCAACAATAGGGGAGAGAATATCAGTAGGATATAAAAGACCTATTAACCTACGAGACAAATTAGTATCCAGTCATTATGTTCGAACTGTAAAGAAGAAAGATACAGATCCAGGAATGTATCCCTGTAGTACATGCTCTGCATGTAAGTATGTATGGAAAACCAAACCCGTAACAGAAAAAACAGGCAAGATATATAAACTAACATCTCGTTTTTCCTGTAGGACGATAGGAGTCATTTACGTACTTTTTTGTTCATGTAAAATAGCATACGTTGGGATGACCACAAGAGAGGTCAGAGTACGTATCCTAGAACATGCCAACAACATTAAGAATGCTACCAGAGATGAGAATAAAGGCAAAAAAATTACATCTGTGCCAAAACATTTTCAATTGCATCATAACAGTACAACGACTGGATTAAAATACACAGTAATCCAAAAAGCATCCTTAGGCATAAGAGGAGGCAATATAGAGAAGACTTTACTAAAAATGGAGTGTAGGTGGATTTATCTACTCAATTCAGTAAAACAGAATGGTATGAATGATTTTAACAATTTTTTTTGTATACATAGAACAAACCACTACAGTGAATTATGTTTCTCCTTGTCTATAATAATTCATGCTTAGCCTCACTTGTAATACACTTGAATTTTCAATTTTGTATCATGACTTTCTCACTAATATAATATTTTATATAAATATTAATTTACATTATCATTATTCAGTTTCACTTGTTGGGTTTTTTATTTTTTAAATGTCACAATCAATCTTACACATAGTCCCTTTCAGGACATTAAGCTATTTGCTCTTTATTTTAATGCTCTTTACTTAAACACTTCTTTTCAGTATATATTATTTGATACATTATACACCTTGTCTATTTTCAAGTTTTACAATCGTAATCACTTTACTTGTTTTTCAAATTGTATATTTTTCAGGAGTAGCTTCTATGATAGTTTTTTCTGTTTTTTCATTAAACATCTACTATTCTTATGGTTTCTACTAGACATTTGTTTCACCTACTTTTCGTTAAAATATGTCCTATTAAACTCTGCCCTCAATTACTATATTGGAAATGAGTTGCCCCCTCATGCCTATTTATTAAGTATAAATTGGCTGACAGCAATATTGAAATAATATTTCACTTTTATAGTTCAGTCCGAATTGGTCTCACATAATGCACCTACTAACATATTATACTAAGCAGACTAATGAATTTGATCCTGCTTATAACTGATGGTATATTCTGAAATATAACATTCTATATCTGACTTTAACAACACAAAAATTTGGAAATAAAGTGTACCATCACATCGCTTTAACACCAGATTATCCCTACCTACCATTATTACTCATGCTGTGAAAGCTAGGGGTTAATATGAGCATTTAGTAATGGCAATTGATTATACATGTCATAATTATATAAAACATCTTGACACAACATGAATTTAAGAACATTTCTTGATCCCACTCTTTGCCTTTCATAAATCAGCTTGATGTGCTTATGGTTATAATGAATATTACTAAGAAGCATAGATATGATAATATATCGGTAGGCTGTGTCCTATCATATATTTTACTGCACTATAAAGCATTTGATTGCGGATAGGCTGAAGATAATAAATCATATTCATTTTAGTCTTTTTCTTTCGATAGACAATAATATTTGTGCTGACTATTTTTGACACATATGTTTGTAAACATGATCAGCCAATAAATTCCATAACACGACAAGTTGTCATTCTATAAACACACCCTCTTATGATGTGAGTACTCAAGTCCGCTTTGGATTCGTTGAGGAATTTCTATGATCACGTCTGACACCTCACGCCCACAGTCACGTCGTGTATCAGGTGTATTACTTACCTACATTTGACTACGTCACTGCGTGACAGATCTTTGAACCAATAGTAAGGAATCATTATTCCACATGGCTCCTATCACGTTCTGAGGGGGGACTTATGGAGCCTCAAATAACGTACACTAGCAGCGGCCCACACCCCCTCTGAGGAAGCGTTTTTTGTGAAACGCGCGTCAGGGGTCCTAGGAGCAGCTTCGGCTCTCCTTGTTTCTTTTAACTTGCTTACCAAGGTCATGTTAAATTGATAGATTTATCTTTGTCAATCTCAGCCCAGCAGTTATAAAATACATTAATATAGAAGTAATTTTAATTTAGCCCTCGGATTGTAAGGGCTTAGTTTACTTGTTACCATATTCTGCTGGCTGACGATAATACTATATTATTTGCAAAAATACGTTATCATTACCCCTTGGTTTAAGTGTTTTTAATCTAACTTAAGCTTTTGTATGAATGATTATTCCTAGTTTTTTCTCATTAAAGATTATTAGTATGAATGGTATGGAATAATATCCACTTTATATCCACATCAGAGTTGCAGAGTTTACTTATTATTTTCGCTGAGCCTCTCTCTCTTTTACTAAGATGTATACTCTCGTACAATTAGGTTCTAGTTGTTACTTCCTCCTTCCTGTCGGAGAAAGCGCCAAATCTACATGATTTCCGGTATAGGTCAGTATGACCCTGGAAGTTTACAACATTCATTTCCGGGTATATTGTGTACCCTCATCACATGTCAAATCTAATCCGGGAGTTTCTCAACTCATCATCCGGTAAACCCACGTGTCAAAAAGCTCACCAATATATTTTACATTATTACATTTTATCCTAAAAATGTGATTCCATATAACTCCTGTTTCACACATTACCAATTCCGTGTGCAGTTTGTCACTATCCGTGTCCTCACATCATTACCGGAAGTTAATGATAATGCATTAAACCTCATAACCAGTGATGCCTGTACCTAAACGATGTAGTTGAATATCAAATCAACAAGTAAGTATGTGGGAAATATCACGTGATAAACAATATATATACACTTTCAAAACAAACAAAATGTTAACAAATAAATTCATATTAAAAAAGAGAGGATTAACAACATTTTCATGCGTCTTCGCCCATGTATTTTTTATAGATCTACAAATCTATCAGTCCATTACAAGTGGTGCAATTTGGGCATCGAAAGCAGCCCTTACGTGTTACCCTCCGGTCCTCATCTGAATAGCACCTGATGGGATCTGAAATGACCAGAAGATCTCTGAGATTCGTGTTACGTCTGTATCCTACCATGAGACTAGTATCCTTGGAAAACGTCAATTTGGGATCAGAAAGTAAAATGTGCCAAAATTCCTTAATGGATTGTCCAACCTTGGAGGTGTTAGGGGCAAAGGTGGTGGTGAAGATAATACTCTTCTCAATATTTTGCTGTTGTGGTTCCTTCTGTAACAGTGAGTCCTGCATCACCTAAGTGGCAATGTAGTGTCCCTTATTGTATTAACAAAATAAGATGCAATGTTTGACGAATATGATGCTTTTGAAATGTGGTGAATTGACTTATACTGTTATATCTCTAGGAGATATGTCTATATATGTAAAAGGACTCTCATATATTATCTGTAGATCTATACAAAATACATGGGCGAAGACACCTGAAAATGTTGTTAATCCTCTCAGTTTTAATATGAATTTATTTGTTAACATTTTGTTTGTTTTGAAATTGTATATATATTGTTTATCACGTGATATTTCCCACATACTTACTTGTTGATTTGATACTCAACGACATCATTTAGGTATAGGCATCACTGGTTACGAGGTTATATGCATAAATACACGTTTTGTATCATTTATAATTGTAACGGAAGTGACGTCATAGCATAGTTCCGGTATGTACGGAACCGGAAATGACGTAACTTCCGGTAATGATGTGCAGACACGGATAGTGACAAACAAAACACGGAATTGGTAATGTGTGAAACAGGAGTTATATGGAATCACATTTTTAGGATAAAATGTAATAATGTAAAATATATTGGTGAGCTGTTTGACACATGGGTTTACCGGATGAGGAGTTTGGAAACTACCAGATTATATTTGACATGTGATGAGGGTACACAATATATCCGGAAGTGAATGTTGTAAACTTCAAGGGTCATACTGACCTATACCGGAAATGATGTAGATTTGGCACTTTCTCCGACAGGAAGAAGGAGGTATCTGTATGTTTTTTCACTGTATTTAAACACAGTTTGTGTGTATGTTTCATGTTCTGAAGAAGGGGAGTTTCATTCCCCGAAACGTCAATAAATTTGACTATTTGGTTTGAAGAAATCCTGGTTTGCTTCTGATTTTGCTGCTGATATTGTATTTACACAGAGGAACCGGGTGGTTGACCCCAGGAGGGCGGATTCACATTGGGATTGTTTTATTTTTATATATACTATATATACTATATATATATATATATATATATATAAAATGCCTGTTACAATAGTCCCCTGGCTACGATGTAAAATACTAAGTGTACCTACTAATAGCCTATAGGCTAAGTGAGTGATCATAATAAACTACATTCTTACCTAATAAGCACCCATACTATTGGACTCACCATCTGCAGAAAAACACTGCTTCCAGTAGACAGCCAATCCAGTGCTGTACGAATGACAACAGAGGATTTTACTATGTGGAGTAGAACGATGATGCAACGGGGGAAACTAGGGACAGGTTCCTAAACATTCCTCTGTCCAAACAGTAGCTCTCTGTGGAAAAAATGGGCCTCATAGAAGAACATCTGGAGCACCTCTATTCTTCACCTTCCTCCTCCTGCGGAGGCAAAAATAAGACTAGTTTCCATTAAGGTGGGAGGGGTTATAAGGGCTCATGTAGTTTTGGGTATCCTGCCTCCTTCTAGTGGACAAGAATATAATTCCCAGGAGTAATGGCTTGTGGACTCACACCACCTTTGTGAAAGAAAATTATTGTATAGCCAATTAGTAAATACTTTCTGTGGTTTTTGTAAAGGTTTTTTTTTTCTAAAACAATTATACAATATTTTCTAATATTTCTAACTGATTTTCATAGGCTCTGGTTGAAATATTTTATCCTAGAGCCTATTTCAGAGATTGCTGGCACAAATCCCTATAAAGTGTAGCATATAATTATGTAATATGTACACATACCAAAGTCAAATACAGAATAAAACCTTCATGTAAACATACTCTTTTAGCTAGGGAAAAAATAAATGCTCGCCCAATCTAAGACGCCATGTTTATTAATGTTAAAGCTTAAAAACTATTTTGGTAAAGAACAGTAGTTGGATTAAAACAAAGCAAAATAATGTGTAACTTCACTATAAATTGATATGGAATGTAGATTCTTAATATGAAACAAAGTACAATATAAAATGCAGCAAGTGATATAATTATAGCTGCTCATCAGTTTTATATTCAGAATCTACATTTTTCTTTTGAGACAATTTTTCTGACACAGCATAACTGCTGCTCTAAACATACTGTAATTTTACCTGTCACATGGAGGCGGCAGATCTGCATTTAAAACAGCCCATGGAAAGCCACAGAAGATCACAGAAAATGCCAGACACCAACCTGACCACCCCATTGTGTGCCCGCAACTGATGGATGCAGAACTAGGCAGTGGTTAAAAGGCAGCAGGCGTGGATACATGAAAAGGTTAACTCACTTCCTGCCAGAAAGGGCTTAGATGCGGGCTGTTGCAATACTTTGTAGCCTCTTTAGCATCCTAGGAGTTAAAGGGTGTGGAGAAACACCCTGGCACACATATATTCTAGTTAATATTCCAATCTGGAAGAAGATATATCTCCGCCTTTTCTAACAGGTAAAGACACGATTTCTGACCCAAGTACAAAGATTCACAACTGCTCAGATTCATATCTCTGTCAACAACTACAATCTTTTTAATTGACTATTTGTGTATTAAAGAAGAAAATAAATCCCAGTACAGAGATGTAGATAAAATGTCCTATGCAGCTTGTAACCAGGGGCACATGAAAAGAAAAAAACACACAAAATAAAAATTAAAGGGACATAAAGCATCTTGTAATAAATTAACATACAACCACAGTGAGAACATTTTCTGAAAATATTAGCATCATGTTTTTCATTGGGCAGATACTATACTTTGCCTTGTTTGGAGGAAGGATACTGGACCTGTTACAGTAGTAGACACGGCTTGCACCTCCCATTTTTGCAAAACGTGCATTTGTTTTGCAGTATCTATTCATATCTTCTCTGCTGAGTCAAGTTAGGGATGTAGATTTGGCGCTTTCTCCGACAGGAAGAAGGAGGTACCTGTATGTTTTTTAACTGTATTTAAAAACGGTTTGTGTGTATGTTTTGTGTTCTGAAGAAGGGGAGTTTCATTCCCTGAAACGTCAATTAATTTGACTATTTGGTTTGAAGAAATCCTGGTTTGCTTCTGATTTTGCTGCTGATATTGTATTTACACAGAGGAACCGGGTGGTTGACCCCAGGAGGGCGGATTCACATTGGGATTGTTTTGTCATAATATGTCTAAAAATCTTCTTTGAGATTTGTGGTGCGCAGCTGCAATTAGAGGCCTTCTAATTACCAAAACCAATGAGAAACCCATGCATGTCTGGTAATTTTGTACACAGGAGATCCTAGAGAAGCTTTTCCAACCTTTTGTCTCATGACTGCACAAGTTGTGTGTTAATAATTGCAATGAGAAACCCTAAGTTTGTGAAAAAGTTAAGGATTTTTTTTATATGATCACATTTAATACACATCTGCCTGCCAACTGGTCACATGGAATATACAAAATGTGCCTAGATTAATACCTTGGGTTGTCTACTTTATAAATCTATATAGTTTCAGGGGTCAATTTTGAGAATTATGCTATTCCCAATGAGCCCTGCACAATTTGCCATAACGTCTCTAAAAATCCTCTATCAAAAGTGTGGTGTGCAGATCATGCAATTAGCAGCCTTCTGATCAACAAAAGCAATGCTAAACCTCTAAATGTTTGCTAATTCTGAACAAAGGGGAGAAGAGCTTTTGAAAACATTTGTCTTATGACTGCACACATTGTGTGTAAATTTCAGTGAGAATGCCAGAATTTGTAAAAAAGTTAACAATTTACTTTTTATATAATTGGATTTTGCAGACATCTGATGGCATCATGGTGTAAAGAAATATGAGAAAATGGACCTAGGGCAATACTTTTACTTGTCTATTTTAAAAATATGTATATAATTTTGTGGGACAAATTTAGAGAATTTGGGCTATTCTGCTATACCAAATGAGTTACCCGTTGCATCATTTTAGAATATGGTATACATAGCTGCAGGTCAAAACCTTGAAATTATAAAAAAAAACAATGCAAAATATATACATGCTGATATAGAGGATGCCAATAAACAATTTTTGAGATTTTTTTCCCTACAGTTAGAAAGCTACAGGTTTTAGGGAACGTGATATTTTATATACTTTTTTTGGGTAAAATTATCATTTCTTAATTCTGTAAATAAATAGCTAGGTGAAACTTACCCACTGAAAGGTCTTTTAAGGACAAAAAACATAATTTATGCTTACCTGATAAATTTATTTCTCTTGTAGTGTATCCAGTCCACGGATCATCCATTACTTGTGGGATATTCTCCTTCCCAACAGGAAGTTGCAAGAGGATCACCCACAGCAGAGCTGCTATATAGCTCCTCCCCCAGCTGTCATATCCAGTCATTCGACCGAAAACAAACAGAGAAAGGAGAAACCATAGGGTGCAGTGGTGACTGTAGTTTAATTAAAATTTAGACCTGCCTTAAAAGGACAGGGCGGGCCATGGACTGGATACACTACAAGAGAAATAAATTTATCAGGTAAGCATAAATTATGTTTTCTCTTGTTAAGTGTATCCAGTCCACGGATCATCCATTGCTTGTGGGATACCAATACCAAAGCTAAAGTACACGGATGATGGGAGGGACAAGGCAGGATTAAGCGGAAGGAACCACTGCCTGAAGAACCTTTCTCCCAAAAACAGCCTCCGAAGAAGCAAAAGTATCAAATTTGTAAAATTTGGAAAAGGTGTGAAGCGAAGACCAAGTCGCGGCCTTGCAAATCTGTTCAACAGAGGCCTCATTTTTAAAGGCCCAGGTGGAAGCCACAGCTCTAGTAGAATGAGCTGTAATGCTTTCAAGGGGCTGCTTTCCAGCAGTCTCATACGCTAGGCGTATTACGCTCCGAAGCCAAAAGGAAAGAGAGGTTGCCAAAGCTTTTTGACCTCTCCTCTGTCCAGAGTAAACGACAAACAGGGAAGATGTTTGACGAAAATCTTTAGTAGCCTGTAAGTAAAACTTCAAGGCACGGACTACGTCCAGATTATGCAAAAGACGTTCCTTCTTTGAAGAAGGATTAGGACACAATGATGGAACAACAATCTCTTGATTGATATTCCTGTTAGAAACCACCTTAGGTAAAAACCCAGGTTTGGTACGCAGAACTACCTTGTCTGAATAAAAATCAGATAAGGAGAATCACATTGTAAGGCAGATAGCTCAGAGACTCTCCGAGCCGAGGAAATAGCCATCAAAAACAGAACTTTCCAAGATAAAAGTTTAATATCAATGGAATGAAGGGGTTCAAACGGAACTCCTTGAAGAACCTTAAGAACCAAGTTTAAGCTCCACGGGGTAGCAACAGGTTTAAACACAGGCTTAATTCTAACCAAAGCCTGGCAAAATGCCTGGACGTCTGGAACCTCTGCCAGACGCTTGTGCAAAGGAATAGACAGAGCAGAAATCTGTCCCTTTAAGGAACTAGCCGATAATCCTTTGTCCAAGCCCTCTTGGAGAAAGGACAATATTCTAGGAATCCTAACCTTACTCCATGAGTAATTCTTGGATTCACACCAATAAAGATATTTACTCCATATCTTGTGGTAGATTTTCCTGGTAACAGGCATTCGTGCCTGTATTAAAGTATTATTGACTGACTCGGAGAAGCCACGCTTTGATAGAATCAAGCGTTCAATCTCCATGCAGTCAGTCTCAGAGAAATTAGATTTGGATGATTGAAAGGACCTTGTATCAGAAGGTCCTGTCTTAGAGGCAGAGTCCATGGTGGAAAGGATGACATGTCCACTAGGTCTGCATACCAAGTCCTGCGTGGCCACGCAGGCGCTATCAGAATCACAGATGCTCTCTCCTGTTTGATTTTGGCAATCAGTCGAGGGAGCAGAGGAAACGGTGGAAACACATAAGCCAGGTTGAAGAACCAAGTCGCTGCTAGAGCATCTATCAGCGTCGCTTCTGGGTCCCTGGACCTGGATCCGTAACAAGGAAGCTTGGCGTTCTGGCGAGACGCCATGAGATCCAACTCTGGTTTGCCCCAACGATGAATCAATTGAGTTCCCACTCCACCGGATGGAAAATCCGCCTCCCAGTTCTCCACGCCTGGGATATGGATTGCTGACAGGTGGCAAGAGTGGTACTCTGCCCAGCAAATTATTTTTGAGACTTCTAACATCGCTAGGGAACTCCTGGTTCCCCCTTGATGGTTGATGTAAGCCACAGTCGTGATGTTGTCCGACTGAAATCTGATGAACCTCAGTGTTGCTAACTGAGGCCAAGCCAGAAGAGCATTGAATATCGCTCTTAACTCCAGAATATTTATTGGAAGGAGTTTCTCGATCCCTGTGCCTTCAGGGAGTTCCAGACTGCACCCCAACCTAGAAGGCTGGCATCTGTTGTTACAATTGTCCAATCTGGCCTGCGAAAGGTCATACCCTTGGACAGGTGTACCCGAGACAACCACCAGAGAAGAGAATCTCTGGTCTCTTGATCCAGATTTAGCAGAGGGGACAAATCTGTGTAATCCCCATTCCACTGACTCAGCATGCATAATTGCAGCGGTCTGAGATGAAGGCGCGCAAATGGCACTATGTCCATTGCCGCTACCATTAAGCCGATTACCTCCATACACTGAGCTACCGAAGGGCGCGGAATGGAGTGAAGAACACAGCAAGCATTTAGAAGTTTTGATAACCTGGACTCCGTCAGGTAAATTTTCATTTCTACAGAATCTATAAGAGTCCCTAAGAAGGAGACTCTTGTGAGTGGGGATAGAGAACTCTTTTCCTCGTTCACTTTCCACCCGTGCGACCTCAGGAATGCCAGAACTATCTCTGTATGAGACTTGGCAACTTGAAAGCTTGACGCCTTTATCAGGATGTCGTCTAGATACGGAGCCACCACTATGCCTCGCGGTCTTAGAACCGCCAGAAGTGAGCCCAGAACCTTTGTAAAGATTCTCGGGGCTGTAGCCAACCCGAAGGGAAGAGCTACAAATTGGTAATGCCTGTCTAGAAAGGCAAACCTTAGAAACCGATGATGATCTTTGTGAATCGGTATGTGAAGGTAGGCATCCTTTAAGTCCACTGTGGTCATGTACTGACATTCTTGGATCATGGGTAGGATGGTCCGAATAGTTTCCATTTTGAAAGATGGAACTCTGAGGAATTTGTTTAAGATCTTTAGATCCAAAATTGGTCTGAAGGTTCCCTCTTTCTTGGGAACCACAAACAGATTTGAATAAAAACCCTGTCCTTGTTCCGTCCGCGGAACTGGATGATCACTCCCATAACTAGGAGGTCTTGCACACAGCGTAGGAATGCCTCTTTCTTGATCTGATTTGCAGATAGCCTTGAAATATGAAATCACCCTTGTGGAGGGGAAGCTTTGAAGTCCAGAAGATATCCCTGAGATATGATCTCCAACGCCCAGGGATCCTGAACATCTCTTGCCCACGCCTGGGCGAAGAGAGAAAGTCTGCCCCCTACTAGATCCGTCGCCGGATAGGGGGCCGTTCCTTCATGCTGTCTTAGAGGCAGCAGCAGGCTTTCTGGCCTGCTTGCCTTTGTTCCAGGACTGGTTAGGTTTCCAGGCCTGCTTAGATTGAGCAAAAGTTCCCTCTTGTTTTGAAGCGGAGGAAGTTGATGCTGCACCTGCCTTGAAATTTCGAAAGGCACAAAAATTAGACTGTTTGGCCTTTGCTTTGGCCCTGTCCTGAGGAAGGGTGTGACCCTTATCTCCAGTAATGTCAGCAATAATTTCCTTCAAACCAGGCCCAAATAAGGTCTGCCCCTTGAAAGGAATGTTGAGTAATTTAGACTTTGAAGTCAGGTCAGCTGACCAGGATTTAAGCCATAGCGCCCTACGCGCTTGGATGGCGAATCCGGAATTCTTAGCCGTTAGTTTAGTCAAATGAACAATGGCATCAGAAACAAATGAGTTAGCTAGCTTAAGTGTTCTAAGCTTGTCAATAATTTCAGTCAATGGAGCTGTATGGATGGCCTCTTCCAGGGCCTCAAACCAGAATGCCGCCGCGGCCGTGACAGGCGCAATGCATGCAAGGGGCTGTAAAATAAAACCTTGTTGAATAAACATTTTCTTAAGGTAACCCTCCAATTTTTTATCCATTGGATCTGAAAAAGCACAACTGTCCTCAACCGGGATAGTGGTACGCTTTGCTAAAGTAGAAACTGCTCCCTCCACCTTAGGGACCGTCTGCCAAAAGTCCCGTGTAGTGGCGTCTATTGGAAACATTTTTCTAAATATAGAAGGTGGGGAAAAAGGCACACCCGGTCTATCCCACTCCTTGCTAATAATTTCTGTAAGCCTTTTAGGTATAGGAAAAACATCAGTACACACCGGCACTGCATAGTATTTATCCAGCCTACACAGTTTCTCTGGTACTGAAACTGTGTTACAGTCATTCAGAGCAGCTAATACCTCCCCAAGCAATACACAGAGGTTCTCAAGCTTAAATTTAAAATTAGAAATCTCTGAATCAGGTTTCCCCGAATCAGAGATGTCACCCACAGACTGAAGCTCTCCGTCCTCATGATCTGCATATTGTGACGCAGTATCAGACATGGCCCTTACAGCATCTGCGCGCTCTGTATTTCTCCTAACCCCAGAGCAATCACGCTTGCCTCTTAATTCAGGTAACCTGGATAATACCTCTGACAGGGTATTATTCATGATTGCAGCCATGTCCTGCAAGGTAATCGCTATGGGCGTCCCTGATGTAATTGGCGCCATATTAGCGTGCATCCCCTGAGCGGGAGGCGAAGGGTCTGACACGTGGGGAGAGTTAGTCGGCATAACTTCCCCCTCGTCAGAATCTTCTGGTGATATTTCTTTTACATTTAATGACTGATCTTTAGTGTTTAAGGTGAAATCAATACATTTAGTACACATTCTCCTATGGGGCTCCACCATGGCTTTCAAATATAATGAACAAGTAGTTTCCTCTGTGTCAGACATGTTTAAACAGACTAGCAATGAGACTAGCAAGCTTGGAAAACACTTTAAACAAGTTTACAAGCAATATAAAAAAATGTTACTGCACCTTTAAGAAACACAAATGTTGTCAAAATTTGAAATAACAGTGAAAAAAGGCAGTTACACTAACGAAATTTTTACAGTGTATGTAACAAGTTAGCAGAGCACTGCACCCACTTGCAAATGGATGATTAACCCCTTAATACCCAAAACAGAATAATAAATGACAAAAACGTTTTTTCAAACAGTCACAACAACTGCCACAGCCCTACTGTGGCTTTTTACCTCCCTCAAAAACGACTTTGAAGCCTTTTGAGCCCTCCAGAGATGTCCTGGATCATGCAGGAAGAAGCTGGATGTCTGTGTCTGTAATTTTTGCTGTGCAAAAAAACGGCAAAATAGGCCCCTCCCACTCATATTACAACAGTGGAAAGCCTAAGGAAACTGTTTCTAGGCAAAATTCAAGCCAGCCATGTGGAAAAAAACTAGGCCCCAATAAGTTTTATCACCAAATACATATAAAAACGATTAAACATGCCAGCAAACGTTTTATATTACATTTTTATAAGAGTATGTATCTCTATTAATAAGCCTGATACCAGTCGCTCTCACTGCATTTAAGGCTTTACTTACATTAGTTCAGTATCAGCAGCATTTTCTAGCAAATTCCATCCCTAGAAAAATATTTTAACTGCACATACCTTATTGCAGGAAAACCTGCACGCCATTCCCTCTCTGAAGTTACCTCACTCCTCAGAATATGTGAGAACAGCCATGGATCTTAGTTACTTCTGCTAAGATCATAGAAAATGCAGGCAGATTCTTCTTCTAAATACTGCCTGAGATAAACCGTACACTCCGGCACCATTTAAAAATAACAAACTTTTGATTGAAGAATAAACTAAGTATAAAACACCACACTCCTCTTACGACCTCCATCTTGGTTGAGGCTTGCAAGAGAATGTCTGGATATGACAGCTGGGGGAGGAGCTATATAGCAGCTCTGCTGTGGGTGATCCACTTGCAACTTCCTGTTGGGAAGGAGAATATCCCACAAGTAATGGATGATCCGTGGACTGGATACACTTAACAAGAGAAATAAATATATATATATATATATATACACACACACACACTTTATTTCTGTTTAAATGGAGTGAAAACCTAAATGCTAAAAATTCTTCGGTCCTTTGAGCAAGATTTTTTCGAATATCGTTGTCCTTAAGGGGTTACATGATCTGAAGTCACTAAAAACTACTTCCATGCATTGAATCAGAGTAGGGAGAAGAGTTTGATGGAGACGAACAGAGGGCTTCTGCAATTTGAATTTGTGAGAGATAGTCTCATTGTTACAGAGTTTATAATGAAGCCCAGAAAGGCAACTCTGGTATGTGGCAGTACGTTTTTTTTCGTGAGGTTAATTTTTCCAATCATGGGAATGAAGTAACTGAAGTTTTGCATGTTTCTGAGCCATCTGAAAGAAGCAGACTCTACTAGAATGTAGTCTAGGTAAAGAGCTACTGCCAAATCCTGAGCTCTCACTATGGACAATAGAGCTCCGAGAAGCTTTGAGAAGATTCTTGGTGCCAGACTAAATAGGAGCAGCACACATTGGTACTACCTGTTAAAGGCAAATCTTAAAAAAAATTGTATGAACCATGTGAATAGGGATATGCAAATAGGCATCGTTCAAGTCTATGGTAGAGATAAATTGACCCTCCAGCACTAAAGGTAACATATTGCAAAATGTCTCCATTTTAAAGTTAGATTGGCCTGTAAGACACTTCTTTCATTGGCACAATGAAAAAAAACCCAACATAATTTATGTTTACCTAATAAATTACTTTCTTTCGGAATGGTGATAGTCCATAAGGCTCCATAACATGTGGGATATATTTACCTCCATTAGGCCAAGAATCCACACAGGAGCTTAAGTTACCTCCCACCTCTCCTCAGTTTAAGCATAGCCGATCTCTTGATCTTGCACAATGCACAGATCTATGTCCGGTAGACCCCATTTAAATATTAATTGATCAAAGAAGTCCAGGTGGAGAGACCCACTCTTCTGGATGGGCTAACTGACAGCTGAAATAATCCCCTTCTCAACCGTTCACTTCTGGAAACTGCTGACAGGGAACATATATTTCTTTCTTCCTAAGACAGAATTCTGGACACCTGCATAGCCAACTTAGCCAACTCCTAAGCCATCATGGAATGTTTCCCAAAAGCTATACAGGTCTGTTGGTCAATTAGGAGGACTCTGCTTCTAAGAGAAGGAAAACTCCCGATCTCTTGAAGGACAAAATAATACATTTGAATACCCAGACTATTTTTTCCTGATGAATTCTGAAATACATAAACTTAAGCATAAAGTAATACAGAGTTTATAAATCTGTACATGAAATAAGTATCATTATGTACTATACACATGCATATACTAAACAATACGTACATATTTAGTATATAATTTGGCCTGACTGACCAGACAAGCAGTACATATAGATAAACAGATGGTTGTAAATCCATATGCAGAATAAGCAGAGACTGCATACACTTAAAGGGACACTGAACCCAAATTTTTTCTTTCGGGATTTAGATAGAGCGTGCAATTTTAAACAACTTACTAATTTACTCCTATTATCAAATTTTCTTCATTCTCTTGGTATATTTATTTGAAAAGCAAGAGTGTAAGTTTAGATGCTGGCCCATTTTTGTTGAACAACCTTGGTTGTCCTTGCTGTTTGGACAGCACCAATAAACAAGTGCTGTCCATGGTTCTGAAACTAAAATTTGCTGGCTCTTTAGCTTAGATGCCTCCTTTTTCAAATAAAGATAGCAAGAGAACGAAGAAAAATTGATAATAGGAGTAAATTAGAAAGTTGCTTAAAATTGCATGCTCTATCTGAATCATGAAAGAAAACATTTGGGTTAAGTATCCCTTTAAACCAGAGCTTTCCAAACTTTTCATCTTGGTGACACACTTTTTAGACCTACATCATTTCGTGACACAGTAAATCAGTTGTACTAGCAAAAAGGAGGTTAAACTAACTTGTTTTAAGAGATACGGACACATACATAAATTATATAATAACTAAATGTATTTACAAGTAACAGTATGTATGTGCAAGAATTAAAAAAAAGGTTTATAATAACTACACCAATAACTACTTACTATTTTAATGGGATGTATGAGGTTGATGGGATGAACACAATTTGTGAATATTTGTTGGAATATTAGATAAAGACACATTTCATCATCCAGCATTTTTAAGCTTCCACTTCCTATCCATATATCACGAGCAGGAGCAGCAAAGCACTACTGGGAGTTACAGGAAGAAAATGTTAGCAGCGCTACACTAAGTCAGATGAGGCACCCGTAGAACTTCCCCTTTAAAGCAATAAACAAAAATAATAAAAAAATTATAAAAATAACAATAAATAAGAACGAGTGTATCTTGTGTCTGTTGTTCAGAAGACACCCAGCCAATCCCCTATTAGCATAAACATATACAACATAAATACATACACCATCGTATAAAAACCAATGTGTGTAAAATAAATATAAATAAATAAATTGTCCCAAAATGAAATGTCCCAATAACGTAGATGATGTTGATCACACCAGATACATGTAGACAGATTATTACGGGGTTAGTATATATCACACCAGATGAAGGCAAAATTCGATGAACCAGATGAAGGCAAAGTTCGTTCTATAAGTGTAGAAGTAAAAGATAAAAAAAGAAGGCGCCACCATAGTGCACAATCAGAGGCAGGCTGCTTCTTCGAAATTCTTGTCGGTGTCCCAAGATATTAAATTCTGCAGAAGTAAAAGATAAAAAAAGAATATCACATTTACTAACGTTCTATAAGTGTGTCTACACGGCAAATCCAACGTAGTAGTGACCGGTTACTCTGATTGAATGTATGCTGAAGGATTCTCACAGGAGCGGCTGATAAATCACGGGACTCCAGCTGTATGTATCCCGTTGCAGCAAGCTGTATCAGAAATGACGAGAAGAGAAACAGCGCATCCACGAATCACAGCAGCGTTTATTCAGGTTTAGTGACAGACACAAAAATTACACACTTACAGGATTACAGCAATCATAAGTGGTGATGCCCTCTGGCTAGTTTTTCTCTTGCCTTTAGTAGATTTCAGCGGGATTGCCTCAGACGCCGACCAGCAGCACTAAGAGACCCACTTCTTATCACATACGGCAGGTACCAATATAAAACTCAGAAGAGTAGCAGTCCTAAAAACTTTTTAGGTAGGAGTTAGTTACCCTACACGTTTCCTCTGCTCACAGGCAGACTTCTTCAGGGGTATACGAAAAATGTAAGCTAACAAACTACCTGTAGGACTGCAATTTATACACACACCTGGCTTACCTTTTTACCACATATACCTTAATATGATCGTATCTACCGTATTACTTAGATTAAATGGGCATTAGTGGTAAAAAGGCTAACACATATACAACTTCACTACTATATCAACATATCTAAAATGGTATTATATGCATTTGATTGTAATTAAAATTAATTAATTAAAAAATATCTTAGTTATATTTCAATGCATATAATATATCAATTGATCATTGTATCAAAAACACATACATAGATAAAAACATCAAATACTGTATATAGCCACAGGAATTAATAAGGATATTACATAAAATCATCACTATATATCCAAAATAAAACTAAAATCAACCTTACATGAAATCTATAAAATTACCTCAACCCCTAGTGGACCTGATACCTAAAATTTAAAATGCATACAATAAGTCTATCCTAGACGTGAGGATGTGGAGTAATAAACAAATGAATAGATGAAGAAAATGTAGGAATATAAATTAACCCATGAATGCTTGGAGGTCAATATCAATATTTAGACCTTTAGGTTCCAAACATTCTAAACGATGGATCCATTTAGTTTTGCATTTTCTAAGCAGCAACAATCTCCTAATAGGAGAAAAACTAGCCAGAGGGCATCATCGCTTATGATTGCTGTAATCCTGTAAGTGTGTAATTTTTGTGTGTGTCACTAAACCTGAATAAACGCTGCTGTGATTCGTGGGGTGCTCTGACAAAATGCAGAAAGACATTTGGCAGAAGGACATTTGGCAGACGGACATTTGGCAGACGGACATTTGGCTGACAGACAGAAAGCTAAAGAATGTTCCGATTTCGACCGAGGGCAGATACGTTCCAGAGTGCTCTGTTCTAATCAGAGCCTCGGGCGCTGCAACTGCCTCTGGGAACCTTACCATGGGTCCCAGGCCGCACGTTTTGTAATTCTCTATCTGGGAAACTATCTATCAAATCTATCTATTTATCTATCAAATCTATCTATCGTATCTATCAAATGTATCTATTGCATCTATTGATCTATTTATCTCGTGGCCGGACTGTTAAGTGACAGCCACTTGTGTTTCGGCCAAATCTCCGTCGGCCAAGTGTCCGTCGGCTAAAAGTCCGGCCACGGATTCGTGGATGCGCTGTTTCTCTTCTCGTCACTACTGGGAGTTAGCTGCAAAAACCCCCACTAACTTCTGACTTCAGCTCAGCGTTTAAGCTGCCGCCCTCAGAGCTCGGTGAGTCCGATTGACTACTGCCCACGCTGCAAACACATTGCTGTCCCACTCACTGACTACACATGCAGTCACGAGCTGCGCCAATAGGTTAAAATGATCCGTGACCCCCTAGGTATCAATCACCTGTCAACCATGTGATATGCGTAGCAGGCAGGCAGAAAGTCAGAAATCCCCCCCAAAAAATTAAAAAAATTAAATTTAAAAACATTTGTGCTGAAGCAGGGACACACCTACACACTGATGCCGACACACAGTTTGGAAAGCACTGCTTTAAACCTTTAAAAAAGTGAATACACTATGTACATTGTTTATGAAAAATATTCATGATCAATGTTTAGTATATGCATAATAAAACCTATGTGCATAAATATAAACTACACATATAATAGGTATAAAAGAGTTACCAATAGATATTTTTCCAAGAGGATCTCCACTAAGAATTGAAGAAGTCCTGAACAACTGCATTTGAAATTAATCATGCAGAGTAATATGTATGAACGGTACATACATACAAGTAAATATTACAATATTGCATACCCTAAGAAATAGTATAAAATATATAGGGCCAGATTACGAGTGGAGCGCTAACAGTTACACGCAAGCGATAAGGAGTTTATTGCAGGTGTTTGCCCACGCTGGGTTTTTCACTCGTATTACAAGTTGAAAGTAAACATGATCGCTTGAGCGCAAACACGATTTACGCTACAATGATTACTGAGTCCTCAGAGCTCTGGTTAATTGTTTTGAGAATCAAAAAAGTTTCACAAAACACAACAAAAATTCAATACAAAGTACAGTTACACTCAGAAAACCATGTAATAAAAAAAAAAAATTGAACAAAAAAGTTGTAAGAGCTCAAAGATATGAGGTCTCAGGTGTTAGGGAAAAAAAGGCAGGCAAAATGCTCTAACAGAGATACATACATGTCTAAATATGTAATATATATATATATATATATATATATATATATATATATATATATATATATATATATATATATAAACCAAAATTCATTAAAATTATGGGGGGGGAGATAAAAAACTGAAATTAAAATCCTCCATGTCTCAAAATTAAATCAATGTAAATATTTGCATAGGAAATTAGTACATCTTACCCACAATTCTCTTGTGCATTGGAAACATTGCATATTAAGAATTTCTGGGGGCAAGCGGGGATACTTGCTTAGATGTACTAATTTCCTATGCAAATATTTACATTGATTTATATATATATATATATATATATATATATATATATATGATAATACGTGTTTGCATTTTTTGATGTGTATATATGTATTTATAGTCATATATACACACATATAAACACAAATACATATGTACACACACACATATATATATATATGTGCATTGGAGCCCTTTGCAGTTAAGTAGATGAAAAAATATATTTATGCAATATTCATATTTAATAAACATTTATACTGTGTATTTACTGTAAATTTTTTCCCATTCCAATGTCCTGCACATAGCACGTATGTATTTATAAATAGATATTCCTATATACAGTATATCTGTATATATCTATACCTATATATAATCATATATATATATATATATATATATATATATAAAAACCCATCAGTTACACAGTGTTACCCTCCAATGGTCATCCGCCTGGGTGCCAACATGTAATCAATAATCCAAAAATAATGGTCGCACTCTCAGGTCTTTTAGTGAAAAAAACGTAGTAAATTTTAATGAAACGTTGATGATGGGGTAGATTACCCCGAAAACGTTTCATTAAAATTTACTACGTTTTTTTCACTAAAAGACCTGAGAGTGCGACCATTATTTTTGATATATATATATATATATATATATATATGCAAAACAGACATATACCTTCACAGTGCTAACTCACACAATTACTTGGTTAAATTGTTAACAGTATATTACACACAGAATAGCACTTTACCAAGATGACCCAAAAAGAACACAATATATATGTGTACAGTTAAAAACAAGACAAATATCGTCGGCAGACGCTGTGTTCTATATACTAGCGAAATCAGGACAAATATTAAAGAGAAGCTGTAACTAAAGACAGTCAAACCACTCACAAGATCTAACCCCAATCATATGAGGTAAGGGTTCAGCGATACGGGTGGGAGCTTGATTTCCCAACGGATGTTTTTCTAGGTAGAAAAAGAGGCACGTCTCCCTGGATCATCCTGCTCTGTTTCGGAACTGAAACCGATCTGTAGAAACTGCATAGGAGTGGAGACAAAAACAAACAAAAACCAACATAGCGTGCACTTTTTTAATGAGGGCCTGTGGACATAGAAGTACACATATACACTCACAAATATAACTTCAATCAATATGAGGTATCAGAACAGCAGAGAATAAATATGTCTGTGTAATATAAAAGCAGTTCACTTTCCTCAGACAAGTCTGGGGTTAACTGCCTGTGACTCTGGGGACAGCAGATTCCTCTGAGTGCCATTGAGCACCGAGGGCTGAGCATGTTGCAGGTTCATGGGATGTGTACCCAGTCCAGTATGAGTGCGCAGTCCCCTTCTGTGTTTTGTATATGTCTACATTGTCTAGAGTGATAACATAAGCCTGTGCACCATTCACTTGGGGTGACCCAGGTTTTGGAAGGGACCTTGACGTGGTACCTGGGCTTGTTCCATTTGGCCAGATGCGGTAACTAACCCTTCCATTTTTGCTTTTAATCTTAGCTGAGAGCTTGTAAGTGAGTGCTGGACTTTCTCTGTGTAGTGTGTGTGTGTGTGTGTGTATATATATATATATATATATATATATATATATATATATATATACATATACACACACAGGGATTTTTTCTGCCGGTACGCAACGGTACGCTGTACTGGAACTTCTTCAAAGCACAGCAATGTTCCCTGCACATGATGGAGTTACAAAGGCTCGGGTATTTATTCATTACCCATCACTCTAGGTTTACTGCGGATCATTACACTACTCGCCCTTTAGGTTAGCAGCTGTCATGGTCACCAATAATTTCTATACACTCCCCTCTCAGGCTGTTGCCTCTTTGCCTACAAGGAGGTGGGGCAAACTACAATTCCCTGTATGCTCCACGCTTTTGCTGCTTTTCCTGTTTGCGCTGTGTGAGCTGAAACCCAGGAGCCGTTGATCACTTTAAGGGCTGCCACTCCTAGGTTATAAGCACTCATCTAGTAGGTCTTAATTTTGTTATCCTTGGGCTAAGCATTCTTATAGAAACGATATATTGGTAGGGCAAATTAGTTGACTGTACACAAAATGGCCAATTCTAACAATTTAAACGTGGTTGACAGCTTTAGAAAGTCGTAATTGTCATCAGATTCTACAAGGCTCAGGTAGATATTTGCTCTTTCCGTTAGCACTGTTTATTAGTAAGCACGTACACCACTACACACTATATCTACAGGTTGCAATGCAGTGCATTACATACGCGATGTATTAAACACATGCAGAGAATAAACTCTCAGCATGCAACATATCAACAATTGCTTTGCTCTACATGCAAATAAAATTCAGGCCGGATAACAGTCTTTACAAAAAGCCAGAAACCAGAATACCCAAATAATGCCATTTATAGGTTAGTGCTTCTGCCACTTTTCCTGTTTGCGCTGCGTGAGCTGAAACCCAGGAGCCATCTGACTGACTAAAAAACATAATTTATGCTTACCTGATAAATTCCTTTCTCCTGTAGTGTAGTCAGTCCACGGGTCATCATTACTTCTGGGATATTAACTCCTCCCCAACAGGAAGTGCAAGAGGATCACCCAAGCAGAGCTGCTATATAGCTCCTCCCCTCTACGTCACACCCAGTCATTCGACCGAGAACCAAACGAGAAAGGAGAAACTATAGGGTGCAGTGGTGACTGGAGTATAATTTAAAAATTTAGACCTGCCATAAAAAACAGGGCGGGCCGTGGACTGACTACACTACAGGAGAAAGGAATTTATCAGGTAAGCATAAATTATGTTTTCTCCTGTTAAGTGTAGTCAGTCCACGGGTCATCATTACTTCTGGGATACCAATACCAAAGCTAAAGTACACGGATGACGGGAGGGACAGGCAGGATCTTTATACGGAAGGGACCACTGCCTGAAGAACCTTTCTCCCAAAAACAGCCTCCGAAGAAGCAAAAGTGTCAAATTTGTAAAATTTGGAAAAAGTATGAAGAGAAGACCAAGTTGCAGCCTTGCAAATCTGTTCAACAGATGCCTCATTCTTAAAGGCCCAAGTGGAAGCCACAGCTCTAGTAGAATGAGCTGTAATTCTTTCAGGAGGCTGCTGTCCAGCAGTCTCATAGGCTAAACGTATTATGCTACGAAGCCAAAAAGAGAGAGAGGTAGCAGAAGCTTTTTGACCTCTCCTCTGTCCAGAATAAACGACAAACAGGGAAGAAGTTTGGCGAAAATCTTTAGTTGCCTGTAAATAAAATTTCAGGGCACGGACTACATCTAGATTGTGCAGAAGTCGTTCCTTCTTTGAAGAAGGGTTAGGACACAATGATGGAACAACAATCTCTTGATTGATATTCTTGTTAGTGACAACCTTAGGTAAGAACCCAGGTTTAGTACGCAGAACTACCTTATCTGAATGAAAAATCAGATACGGAGAATCACAATGTAAGGCTGATAACTCAGAGACTCTACGAGCCGAGGAAATAGCCATTAAAAACAGAACTTTCCAAGATAACAATTTAATATCAATGGAATGAAGGGGTTCAAACGGAACACCCTGTAAAACGTTAAGAACTAAATTTAAGCTCCATGGTGGAGCAACAGTTTTAAACACAGGCTTAATCCTGGCCAAAGCCTGGCAAAAAGCCTGAACGTCTGGAACTTCTGACAGACGTTTGTGTAAAAGAATGGACAGAGCTGAGATCTGTCCTTTTAAGGAACTAGCAGATAAACCCTTTTCTAAACCCTCTTGTAGAAAAGACAATATCCTAGGAATCCTAACCTTACTCCATGAGTAACTCTTGGATTCGCACCAATGTAAGTATTTACGCCATATTTTATGGTAAATCTTTCTGGTAACAGGTTTCCTAGCCTGTATTAAGGTATCAATTACTGACTCCGAAAATCCACGCTTTGATAAAATCAAGCGTTCAATCTCCAAGCAGTCAGCTTCAGAGAAATTCGATTTTGATGTTTGAAAGGACCCTGAATTAGAAGGTCCTGTCTCAGAGGCAGAGACCAAGGTGGACAGGATGACATGTCCACTAGATCTGCATACCAGGTCCTGCGTGGCCACGCAGGCGCTATTAGAATCACTGATGCTCTCTCCTGTTTGATCCTGGCAATCAATCGAGGAAGCATCGGGAAGGGTGGAAACACATAGGCCATCCCGAAGGTCCAAGGTGCTGTCAAAGCATCTACCAGGACCGCTCCCGGGTCCCTGGACCTGGACCCGTAACAAGGAAGCTTGGCGTTCTGGCGAGACGCCATGAGATCTATCTCTGGTTTGCCCCAAAGTCGAAGTATTTGGGCAAAGACCTCCGGATGAAGTTCCCACTCCCCCGGATGAAAAGTCTGACGACTTAGGAAATCCGCCTCCCAGTTCTCCCCTCCAGGAATGTGGATCGCTGACAGGTGGCAAGAGTGAGACTCTGCCCAGCGAATTATCTTTGATACTTCCATCATCGCTAGGGAGCTTCTTGTCCCTCCTTGATGGTTGATGTAAGCTACAGTCGTGATGTTGTCCGACTGAAACCTGATGAACCCCCGAGTTGTTAACTGAGGCCAAGCCAGAAGGGCATTGAGAACTGCTCTCAATTCCAGAATGTTTATTGGAAGGAGACTCTCCTCCTGAGTCCATGATCCCTGAGCCTTCAGGGAATTCCAGACAGCGCCCCAACCTAGTAGGCTGGCGTCTGTTGTTACAATTGTCCAATCTGGTCTGCTGAATGGCATCCCCCTGGACAGTTGTGGCCGAGAAAGCCACCATAGAAGAGAATTTCTGGTCTCTTGATCCAGATTCAGAGTAGGGGACAAATCTGAGTAATCCCCATTCCACTGACTTAGCATGCACAATTGCAGTGGTCTGAGATGTAGGCGTGCAAAGGGTACTATGTCCATTGCCGCTACCATTAAGCCGATTACCTCCATGCATTGAGCCACTGACGGGTGTTGAATGGAATGAAGGACACGGCAAGCATTTTGAAGCTTTGTTAACCTGCCTTCTGTCAGATAGATCTTCATTTCTACAGAATCTATAAGAGTCCCCAAGAAGGGAACTCTTGTGAGTGGAAAGAGAGAACTTTTCTCTTCGTTCACCTTCCACCCATGCGACCTTAGAAATGCCAGTACTAACTCTGTATGAGACTTGGCAGTTTGAAAGCTTGACGCTTGTATCAGAATGTCGTCTAGGTACGGAGCCACCGAAATTCCTTGCGGTCTTAGTACCGCCAGAAGAGCGCCCAGAACCTTTGTGAAGATTCTTGGAGCCGTAGCCAATCCGAATGGAAGAGCTACAAACTGGTAATGCCTGTCTAGGAAGGCAAACCTTAGATACCGGTAATGATCTTTGTGAATCGGTATGTGAAGGTAAGCGTCCTTTAAATCCACTGTGGTCATGTACTGACCCTTTTGGATCATGGGTAAGATTGTCCGAATAGTTTCCATTTTGAACGATGGAACTCTTAGGAATTTGTTTAAGATCTTTAAATCCAAGATTGGTCTGAAGGTTCCTTCTTTCTTGGGAACCACAAACAGATTTGAGTAAAACCCCTGTCCGTGCTCCGACCGCGGAACCGGGTGGATCACTCCCATTAGCAAAAGATCTTGTACACAGCGTAGAAACGCCTCTTTCTTTATTTGTTTGTTGACAACCTTGAAAGATGAAATCTCCCTTTTGGGGGAGAGATTTTGAAGTCCAGAAGATATCCCTGAGATATGATCTCTAACGCCCAGGGATCCTGGACATCTCTTGCCCAAGCCCGGGCGAAGAGAGAAAGTCTGCCCCCCACTAGATCCGTTCCCGGATCGGGGGCCCTCAATTCATGCTGTCTTAGGGGCAGCAGCAGGTTTTCTGGCCTGCTTGCCCTTGTTCCAGGACTGGTTAGGTTTCCAGCCTTGTCTGTAGCGAGCAACAGCTCCTTCCTGTTTTGGTGCAGAGGAAGTTGATGCTGCTCCTGCCTTGAAGTTACGAAAGGCACGAAAATTAGACTGTCTAGCCCTAGGTTTGGCTCTGTCTTGAGGCAGGGCATGGCCTTTACCTCCTGTAATGTCAGCGATAATTTCTTTCAAACCGGGCTCGAATAAGGTCTGCCCTTTGAAAGGAATGTTAAGTAATTTAGATTTAGAAGTAACATCAGCTGACCAGGATTTTAGCCACAGTGGTCTACGTGCCTGAATGGCGAATCCGAAATTCTTAGCCGTAAGTTTAGTTAAATGTACTACGGCATCCGAAATAAATGAATTAGCTAGCTTAAGGGTTTTAAGCTTATTTGAAATCTCATCTATAGTTATTGAGTCAAGAGTCTCTTCCAGAGACTCGGACCAAAATGCGGCCGCAGCCGTGACAGACGCAATACATGCAAGGGGTTGCAATATAAAACCTTGTTGAACAAACATTTTCTTAAGGTAACCCTCTAATTTTTTATCCATTGGATCTGAAAAGGCACAGCTATCCTCCACCGGGATAGTGGTACGCTTAGCCAGAGTAGAAACCGCTCCCTCCACCTTAGGGACCATCTGCCATAAGTCCCGTGTGGTGGCGTCTATTTTTCTAAATACAGGAGGGGGGGAAAAAGGTACACCGGGCCTATCCCACTCCTTAGTAATTATCTCTGTAAGCCTCTTAGGTATAGGAAATACGTCAGTACTCGCTGGTACTGCATAGTATCTATCCAGCCTACATAATTTCTCTGGGATTGCAACGGTGTTACAATCATTCAGAGCCGCTAATACCTCCCCTAGCAGTACACGGAGGTTTTCTAGTTTAAACTTAAAATTTGAAATGTCTGAATCCACTCTATTTGGATCAGATCCGTCACCTGCAGATTGAAGCTCTCCGTCCTCATGTTCTGCAAATTGTGACGCAGTATCTGACATGGCCCTAATATTATCAGCGCACTCTGTTCTCACCCCAGAGTGATCTCGCTTACCTCTAAGTTCTGGTAATTTAGACAAAACTTCAGTCATAACATTAGCCATGTCCTGTAGTGTGATTTGTAATGGCCGCCCTGAAGTACTCGGCGTTACAATATCACGCACCTCCCGAGCGGGAGATGCAGGTACTGACACGTGAGGCAAGTTAGTCGGCATAACTTCCCCCTCGTTGTTTGGTGAATGATGTTCAATTTGTACAGATTGACTTTTATTTAAAGTAGCATCAATGCAATTAGTACATAAATTTATATTGGGCTCCACCTTGGCTTTTGCACATATAGCACAGAGATATTCCTCTGAGTCAGACATGTTTAACAAACTAGCAATTAAACTAGCAAGCTTGGAAATACTTTTCAACTCAATTTACAAGTAATATGAAAAACGCACTGTGCCTTTAAGAAGCACAGAAAAAAACTATGACAGTTGAATAACAATGAACCGGAGAAATTATAAAAACCAAATTTTTCCCGGTAAAGGCATAAATTTAGCAAAGGATTGCCCCCATTAGCAATGGATTGGATAACTAACCCTTAATAGCAGAAAAAAATGTACAAAATATAAACGTTTTTTATCACAGTCAAAGCACAATCTCACAGGTCTGCTGTGAGTGATTACCTCCCTCAAAATAATTTTTGAAGACCCTTGAGCTCTGTAGAGACGATCCGGATCATGCAGGGAGAGAAACAGACTTGTGACTGAATTTCTGATGCGTAGCAAAAGCGCCAAAATAGGCCCCTCCCCCTCACACACAGCAGTGAGGGAAGTTCAGTAAACTGTCTTAAATTAAAATAAACGACAGCCAAGTGGAAAAACAGTGCCAAGAAAGTAAGTCAATTCCATTCCTCAGAAAATAATATACTGCAACATACCTCTTTGCAGGTGAACCTGCCCGCTGTCCCCTGATCTGAAGTTTACCTCACTCCTCAGAATGGCCGAGAACAGCAAAATGAATCTTAGCTACGCCGGCTAAAATCATCCAAAAACTCAGGTAGATTCTTCTTCAAATTCTACCTGAGAAGGAACAACACACTCCGGTGCTGTTTTAAAATAACAAACTTTTGATTGAAGATATAAAAACTAAGTATAATCACCACAGTCCTCTCACACATCCTATCTATTAGTTGGGTGCAAGAGAATGACTGGGTGTGACGTAGAGGGGAGGAGCTATATAGCAGCTCTGCTTGGGTGATCCTCTTGCACTTCCTGTTGGGGAGGAGTTAATATCCCAGAAGTAATGATGACCCGTGGACTGACTACACTTAACAGGAGAAACATAAATTATTCTTACCTGATAATTTTATTTCCATGGAGGGGAGGAGAGTCCACGGCTTCATTCATTACTAGTGGGAATTAAGAACCTGGCCACCAGGAGGAGGCAGACACCCCAGCCAAAGGCTTAAATACCTCCCCTACTCCCCTCATCCCCCAGACATTCTGCCGAGAGAACAAGGAACAGTAGGAGAAACATTAGGGTATAAATGGTGCCAGAAGGTCCGCCCATCGGAGATACGGGCGGGGGCCGTGGACTCTCCTCCCCTCGATGGAAATAAAATTATCAGGTAAGCATAATTTATGTTTGAGAATCCACGGCTTCATTCATTACTAGTGGGAACATATACCCAAGCTCTAGAGGACACTGAATGAAACCTGGAGGGTAAAAGGCAGACCCTTAATCTGAGGGCACCACAGCCTGTAGAACCTTTCTCCCAAAAACAGCTTACGCAGAAGCAAAATCATCAAATTTGTAAAACTTAGTGAAGGTATGCAAGGAGGACCAGGAAGCCGCCTTGCAAATCTGCTCCATAGAAGCCTCATTCTTGAAGGCCCAAGATGAAGCTACCGCTCTAGTGGAATGAGCGGTAGCGCTGTCTCAGAGGCCAAGCAGATCAGGCTCCTCAGCCAAAAAGACAAAGAAGCAGCAGAAGTCCTTTGACCCCTGCGCTTTCCTGAATACACGACAAAAAGAGAGTTAGATTGCCTGAAATCCTTTGTGGCCTGAAGTTAGAATTTCAAAGCATGAACCACGTCCAGGTTATGAAGTAGCCTCTCAGGAGGAGGATTAGGACACAAGAAAGGAGCAACTATCTCTTGATTGATGTTACGGTTAGACACCACCTTGGAGAGAAACCCCAAGCCAGTGCGAAGAACAGCCTTATCCACATGAAATGCCAGATAAGGGGGCTCATATTGCAAGACCGCCAGCTCAGAAACTCTGCGTGCCGATGCAATGGCCAACAGAAAGAGAACCTTCCATGATAGAATTTTTATGTCAAGAGAATGCATAGGTTCAAACAGAACCTTCTGCAAAAATTTAAGTACCAAGTTTAAGCTCCAAGGTGGAGCAGACTGCTTAAAGACAGGCCTGATTTGAGACAGAGTCTGAACAAAAGATTGGATATCAGGGAAATCAGCAAGTCTCCTGTGTAACGGAACAGATAAAGCCAAAATTTGCCCTTTTAGGGAACCAGCGGTAAGACCATTCTCCAATCCTTCTTGAAGAAAGGACAAAATCCTGGATACCCTTACCCCGTGCCAAGGGTAGCCATGAGTCTCACACCAAGACAAGTACGTCCTCCACACCTTATGATAGATGCGACGAGTGACCGGCTTTCTTGTCTGAACCAAAGTGTCAATCACATTTTCTGCAAAACCCCTAAGCATTCAATCTCCATGCAGTCAGTTTCAGAGAATCGAGATTTTGATGTTGAAAAGGACCCTGTTCCAGCAGATCCTTGTGACAGGGTAACCTCCACGGCGGAGAGGATGACATCCCCACCAGATCCCCAAACCACATCCTCCTCGGCCACAAAGGAGCAATCAGAATGGAGGACACTCTCTCCTGTTTATACGTGCCACTACACGAGGAAGAAGCGGCAACAGAGGAAATATGTATACTAGACTGACCCCCCAAGGCATCGCCAATGCATCTATGAGCTTCGCCTGGGGGTCACTCAACCTCGATCCATATCGGGGAAGCTTGCAGTTCAACCTGGACGCCATGAGATCGATCTATGGCGTCCCCCAACCTGAGACAGATCTTCAAAAACACTTCGGGGTGAAGAGACCATTCCCTCGGGTGAATAGTCTGCCTGCTGAGAAAATCCGCTTGTCCACACCCAGGATGTGGATTACAGAGAGCGAACAGTTGTGGGTCTCTTCCCACTCCAGCATCTGAGACACCTCCCTCATTGCCAGGGAGCTCCTCGTGCCTCCCTGGTGGTTGATATAAGCCACCGAGGTGATATTGACTGACTGGAATCTGATAAAACTGAAGTCTCTCAGATGAGGCCATGCCTCCAGAGCATTGTAGATTGCCGAAGCTCCAGAATGTTTATTGGAAGAAGGGACTCTAAGCGAGACCACTTCCCCTGTGCCATCCTGGCACCCCAAACAGCCCCCCATCCCGCCAGACTCACGTCCGTGGTAACAATCTCCCAGGACGGTCTGAGGAAGGATGTCCCCATGGACAGGTGATCCGGGCAGATCGACCAGGAGAGGGAAATCCAAGTCCGCGCATCCATGTGTATCGGCTGCGACAGATCAGAATGATCGCCCTTCCACTGTCTCAACATGCATAATTAAAGAGGTCTGAGATGAAACCTGGCAAAAGGAATGATGTCCATGCTGGAAACCATGAGCCCAATCATCTCTATGCACTGAGCTACGGATCATCTCGCTGTAGACTGAAGGGCAAGACAGGTAGATGCCATGGACACCAAGTCTATGATCGTGCCCAAGAACTCCACTCTGGTACTGGGAACCAGAGAACTCTTCTCGAGATTGATCCTCCGACTATGAGATTGAAGTACCTGCAGCAGGGCCCTGATGTGGACCTCTGCCAGATGGGATGACAATGCCTGAACCAGAATGTCATCCAGGTAGGGCGCCACAGCGATGCCCTGTGATCTGGCTACTGCTAGAAGGGCCCACAGAACCTTGGTAAAGACTCTCAGGGCCGTCGCAAGACTGAAGGAGAAAGCCGCGAACTGGAAATGCTGATCCAGTAATGCAAATCTGAGGAACCTGACATGGTCCCTGTGAATAGGAACATGAAGGTAGGCATCCCTCAAGTCTATAGAGGTCATTAGTTGCCCCTCTTGAACTAGAGGAAGAATTAGCATTCAGGTGGATAATTTGCAAATTAGTGTCACAAATGAAGGAATTGGCAACCTTTAGGGCCTTAATCTTTCCTGCACTTCCTCGAAAGAGAGTTCACCCTCAATCATATCAAATAAGGCATCGCAGCAATATGACGCAGCTCCAGCAACCGCGGCTACCACCGCTGCCGGTTCAAAAACAGACCCGTATGTTGAAACATCTTTCGTAACATGTTTTCCAACTTCGGGGGAAATAACGGGGGCACTTCCGGTAGGAGGCGCATGGCGAGAAGCTGTGAGGAGGCTCGCTGTGTGAAACCACCCGCCGACATTGCACTGGCAAACGTGCAGAGCATTTGTTACTCGTTGGATGCAGAGGTGCACCGCAACCCAGAGGCCTGAACGGTGGAGCTTGGCTGCCGTTACTGCTCAGGAAGTGGCCATAAAGCCTTTTGACCGCCTGGCTACGGTCACGCTGGTAGATCAGCACAGGAGGAGGCGGAGACCATAACCTTGCCGCTCAAGACCTGACTTCAGCACGGCTGTTGCGGAGTGAGACGGACCCCCAGTTTTGAGGTGGGGAAACACTTGGAAGCCCTCACTGTTAGAGCCGAAGCAACGCAGACGAGCTGCGCAACTCCAGACCCCCCCACCTGGTTGGGGGAGAGCGACGGAGTCACTCTAACTCACCTGTCTGCTCGGACCAGCCACACACGGTCTGACTAGATTGAATCCTACAACTTAAGTCCCAGGGATCGACTGGGTGAAGGTAAGAAGAGAAAGATAAGAAGAGGAGGTTGCTTAGCACATATTATAACTTTTTGCAAGTCTCATAAGCCCACAGTTATCATAAAGCAAAACACTAACAGTTCACACACATAGCTGGGCTATCGATAAAACCTACAAAGGTGGAACATAGCGGTCACAAGAATATAATAACTGTAATTGCATGTTTGTGGCACCACTGCTCATTTAAGGTTTTATACGTACTACCTTTGACACTTGATACTAGAAGATGGATTACGCTATAACAAGGAATCGGCTGGATCTGGCCGGGTAACCGCAGTCATATTTGTTGTCAACTTTTTTGTTTAGGGGCGATACTAGCCACTTAAATAGACTATACAACGTCTATCTTATCTCAGAAAAACGCCCTCTTAATCAAGGACACTGTGTATAACATATCTGTTAGAAATGTGTACCTGAAATGCGATGAATATTACTGTCATGTGGGCCATATCTCGATTCAATATTGTAATGTACATAGTATATAGATAAGGTCTTTCAAGAATTTGCTTTAGGTACCTCCCACAACAGATGAAGCGTGTATGATATATGGTTATATATGGGTAACAAACGAAAGGGGAAAAAAATTTTTGTCTTTTTTTTTCTCTCCTCTTCCTTCATTGCATATTTTTCCTCACCAACAGTAACTGACCTTACTAATTGTTATTATAAATATTGCATAGAATAACTGTTGTGGGGCGGTGACTCTATGACTAAAGTGCATAGGCTAACCGTGATTTAATTTATATGGAGCTTAGTTTACAGCAGTAATTGTAATGTGATCTTGCAAAACTATACTTGATTACTAAGTGAACGTTGCCCTTTTAAAACGCACACCTGAGTATTAAACAGAGAAAAATTGCATTGTTAATATCACCTATATTAGTGGAACAACTGGACATCTCTCACTATAAATATTAGGCACTATTGGAAGGCAGCATATTAATGCTTAGCCAGAGTTTAAATGTTAATGGCGATACTACTTTTAGGACCCCTGAATAATATTTGATGACACAAGTATCGAATATTTCAGAATCATATGGGAAGATATCCCTTTTTGGAGAGAGAGTCTATCAGGCAAGCAATACAGGATAACACTCTTTGGGCTAAACAGTGGTATAGGCAGTTCTAGGAATTCTAGTTAGGAACACCAACAGAGACTGCCCATTACATATTCTTTCCCCCTGTCCCTCTCTCTTTTCTGGCAATTGCATTATTCACTATCACCAGGGGGTTATCCCCAATACTAGATTTAAACAGTACCCTGCTCCCTTGCACCTCCTAGTGCACTCACTCCACGCACTTGCCCCCCCTCACTCACTTCCTTCCCACCATCACTTGTCCCCCTTTTTTTTTTTTTTTTTTCACTCCCCTCCCTCACCACTTTTGGCACATGTCGATAAAGTAATATATGGATAAGTTTTTATCACCTAGCGTGCACGCAATGCCAGCTAAGACGAAGGACAGCCGGAAACCTAGGAGCAGCCTAGAACCCAATTTTGAACCAAGACCAGACACAAGTAGCTTAAACATAAACAAAACAGACATCGAGGAAATATCCAAACAGGTAGCCCACTTGCTACTTCCACAGTTTGAATTTATCAAACTGGAGATTTCCACGTTGTCTTCTGAAATGAAAAACTTCACCACAAGATTAGCAGATGCTGAAATCAGAATATCAGATGTGGAAGACTCCACATATAAATTAGAACAACTCAGTCAACAGCACAACACTCAAATTAAGGAGCTAACTGAAAAACTGGAAGATCTTGAGGATAGATCACGCAGAAATAATCTAAAAATAATTGGTTTGCCAGAAAGTCCCATGTATCAGGACCTTATTCACTTTGCAGCAATAAAATTACCACAACTCTTGGGGCTTAACCAACAAATACAGCCAATACAGGTAGAGAGAGCCCATCGGATGGGAAGTCTTAGACAACTAGAGGCAGGTAGCACACAGAAGCGCCCTATCATGGTGAAATACCTAAACTTTCATGATAAAACCAACATATTAAGGGCCTACAGAAAAATTCAAAACGTAGAAATAGACCAGAAAAGAATTTTACTATTTCAGGACTATTCACTGCAGACATCTAACAAACGGAGGGCAATGGCCCCATATTGTACCACACTAATAAACCAAGGCCTCTCGGCCAGGCTAATTTACCCTGCTAAAATTAAGCTTTTTAGTAACAATGAAACAATCATGCTAAACACACCAACAGAGGCCAAGGCCTACTTAGACCAACATAGGCAGGATAATAGTTAAAAAGGTTGGGGAGAAGAGGCAGGAGTGAATCACGCAAATCACAAATATGCTTATATACTTAGACCTTCGTATGATAAAGGGGAATAGGAAGTTAAGATTCCTATACAAGATTTCTCCTCACAAGCAAGCTCACATAGCGAGATATGATGTGGGGGAGAGACTAGGAGGAAGGGGTTTTTTTTTTTTTTCTTTCTTCTTCTTCTTCTTCTTTCACGATGCCTATAGATAACGATACAAGTAGATTAAAATGACTTTAAAGGTCATGTCATGGAATGTGGGCGGTATCACAAACCCAATCAAACGTAAAAGAATCTTAACACATATAAATAAATACAGAGCAGATATTAACTTACTACAAGAAACACACTTATCCGAACAAGAACACAAAAAATTAAAAGTTAACTGGGTCCAGGAGATTATATCTACTCCATGTGCATCACGAAAACGTGGAGTAGCTATACTAATCCGGAAAAATTTGGATTATGAAATTATTTCTCAGGAGTTAGACTCCGGGAAACGATTTATCATTATGAGAATAAAAATTGCTTCAATCGTTTATACGATATGCAATGTATATGGCCCCAATAATTATGATGAGTTATTCTGGGTAAAATTGAAGGCCAAATTGTTCAATTACATGGACACTATCATGATAGTGGCAGGGGACTTCAATCTTGCTGCAACCAACATAGATCGTCTGAACACTAATACAAAGCCAATTAGAATTCCCCCAAAAATATCTAGAATATTACGAACTTTTTGCAATACACTCCAATTACAAGATATCTGGCATCACAAGAACCCTAATATAAGAGCTTACACATGTGAAGCTAAACATCATAAAACATTCTCACGAATTGATTTTTTTTTGGGCTCAGTTAGGGTGCTCGGGAACTGCACGAATGCGCAGATAGGTGATATTATCATTTCTGATCACGCCCCCATACTTTTAGAAATTAAGCCTTTCAACACCTCCTTTGAACCCGCTGGAGGATATACTTTTCCTCGCTATTTAGCTAGTAATAAGGAGTTTCAAAAACACATTCAAGCGGTGTGGCGAGATTATAAGTTACAGAACAGCTCATATAACCATAAGTCGGAAACTTACTGGGAAACAGCTAAAGCAGTAATCAGGGGTGAGATTAAAAAATATACATGCAGGATCAGGGCCAAAACACGCTTAAGAGAGAGAGAGTTATCAAATTATCTTAGAAATACCTATAATTTGTACATTACCGAACCTAACCAGTCACACTGGCAGAAATACTGTAAAGCCAAACTAGAATGGGAGACAACATCACTTCAGAAAGCTATGACACAAGAAAACCAACAAAGGGCTAAGTTTTACAGATTCGGTAGCAAAGTTGGGAAACTATTGGCAAACTGTGTTAGGATACACCAAGCACACAAACCTATAAAAGCTATTAAGATTGGGGAGAAAAGATTTACTGAGTCAGAGGATATCAAGACCGGGTATAGAGACTATACAATGACCCAATTATAGACACTCAGAACAAAGAGAAGTTTTGGGGAAAAATCCAGGTCCCAGTTTTACCCCGACAAGTTGCAGAAAAGCTTAATCAAATCATAACTAACGCCGAAGTAATACAAGCCATAGATAGACTTAGATTGGGGAAGGCTGCCGGCCCTGATTTACTCCCTGCCGAAATGCATAAAATACTGAGAGATGAGGTCGCAACAGCATTAACGAATCTGTTTAATGATTATCTAGGCAAGGGCAAGACACCTTCTAAATATTTTACTGCATCAAAAATCATATTAATCTCAAAAAAGGGAAAAGACCCAGAAATAGCTGATTCATACCGCCCCATATCACTCCTAAATGTTGATTATAAAATATTCACCGCAATTCTGGCACATAGGTTAAAACCCATTCTTGAATCCCTAATACATGTGGACCAGGTCGGCTTTATGGCACAGCGGAACTCAATGGCTAGTACTAGGAAATTTTTTTTACTAATTGACTTCCTGCATGCTAATAAAACCCATCAACAGGCCGACCCAGCTATCCTCTCTCTCGATGCCCAAAAAGCATTTGATTCGATTACCTGGGATCACTTATTCTACGCCATGAAACAGTTCGGATTTATAGGGAACTTCCCAACTTGTATTAGGGCACTATATTCAAATGCATCATCAATGTTATTGGTAAACGGCTCACTCACAGATTCTTTTGATATCAAGACGGGTACCCGTCAAGGGTGTCCAATCTCACCACTATTATTCAATCTGGCATTAGAACCTCTAGCACTAATGCTAAAAACTCAATTAGAAGGGCTTAACATAGGTGATAAATCTTTCAAAATACTGCTTTACGCAGACAATGTATTAATCTTTCTTAACGACCCGCAAGCCGAGATTCCCCATATATTGAAGACTATTGAAGTGTTTGGTACATTCTCAGGCTACAAAATTAATGTTAACAAGTCTGACCTACTTTGGCTAAACCCAAATCCGCAAACAAATTATACGCCTCCATTTAATGTAGCAGAGCATTACATTACATATCTTGGTATCAGAATTAGTAGAAATCCATTAGAATGGTACGAACTGAATTTCGCCCCACTTCTAAACAAAATTGAAGCCGACCTGCTGAACTGGATGAAAATACCCTTCTCATTAACGGCTAAAATTAATCTAGTCAAGATGACTATATTACCAAAACTACTATATACCATGCAAAATACACCTCTTATACTAGCAAAAAAAGATATCAAGCTTCTGGACAAACGATTTAGGACCTTCCTATGGGGCATGGGTAAGAGCAGGATCGCACTTGACAAATTGGCTCATCTTAGACAATACGGTGGACTATCATTCCCCATATTCGCACTCTACAATAATATCTGTTTGGCTAAGGTCGCCATGGATTGGATCACGGAAAGATCCTATATCGCTTCATTTGAAGTTGAACAAAAACTAGTCTCTCCCTATTCATTAATTGCTCTATTACATTGTCCCATTAAAGCACTCCCAGCTAAGCTCAAGACTAAATGCCCCATAGTAAATGTCATCAAAGCATGGCAACACATTCGTTTATGCATGAAAGACAATCCCCAAATCTCCGAGCTAGTGCCTATTGTTAAGAATCCGTGCTTTAGTCCTGGATTAAGTAATAGAGTATTTAATAGATGGGCGACACAAGGTCTTACTCACTTAATTCACCTTCGTGACACTGAGAACACGAACATACACACTTTTGTTTTTCTCAAAGCCAAGTTCCAACTCCTGAATAGAGATTTTTATGCGTATTTGCAAGTGCGACACTGGTACAATGAAGTAGTTCAAAATCAAACTGGATACTGGCTTCATCCTGGTATAAGAATGGGCCTATCCTTATATAAAGCAGGAAAGCACTCTATCAGCTACTGGTATAGAATGATATTAACACAGAAAGGTGAAGCCAATCTTGTAAGAATTCAGGCTAAATGGCTATGCGATATTCCTACAATAGATATCGAACAGTTGAAACATAGTATAATAGTAGCGGAACGTGCTACTCTATCGGCGTCCTGGCGCGAATCACAATTTAAAATTTTAAATCGTTTGTACATAGCTCCTGCAGATATAAATAAATGGTACGACCAAACGCTAAAACTATGCCCAAGATGTAGATCCGTGACGGCCGACCTGGCCCACATGTTTTGGTCATGCCCAAAAATCTTGCAATTCTGGAAAAGGATACAGTTTTGGTTGAATCAACTATTTCATGCACAAATTACCCTATCACAAGCCAATATATTCTTTCTAACAAACACTACTCACGATATGCGAAATAACAACTTCATCAATACTGTAATATTGGGCGCCAGATATCTTATATTAAAAAATTGGCAAGCAATTCGTCCACCAACACTTAACAATCTAACATATCTACTCCATTCCCAATACATAATAGAACAGACGGACAATTTTAACAATGGACCCCAGCAACAACTTAGCTTTGCAAAAAAGTGGTTAGTTTTTATCCAAAAATACAGGCACAATACATAAAAACTAACCAGTAGCGATCCCCCTCCCCTCTTTTTTTTTTTTTTTTTTTTCTTCTTTCCCTTCTCTTTTCTCCTCCTTTGTTTCTTTTTCTTCTTTTTTCTTATCTTAGCAAGACTTTTATGATATTAAGTTAGGTCACGTGTTAACTGATAACTGGAGGGCAAATAACCATATAAAATGTTAGTTAAGCCTGGTAAAATATATCAGGAGACATCCCAGCACACACTGAGGGCATAAAAGATGTTGTATAGGTATAGAAATGTTGTATATCGTACAAAATTAGTCTTTGCAATGATGTCATATAAAATAAGTGCTGGAATTTTGTATACCGATGTGTTCTGCAATCTTTGATGTAATAATCAGTTAATTTTTTGTTGGGGTTAAGAACACTCTGTAATAACTTGTAACAGACTGTTATTTTTCTTTTGTATACCCTTCAATAAAAAATAATAATAAAAAAAAAAAAAAACATGTTTTCCAACTTCTTATCCATAGGCTCCTAGAATGAAGAACTATCTTCTAAAGGAATCGTTGTGCGCTTAGCGAGCATGGAGATGGCCCCATCCACCTTGGGAATAGTCCTCCACAACTCTAGCTGGGCCTCCAGGATGGGGAAAAGCTTTTAAAAATGAGAAGGGGAAAAGGAAGAACCTAACCACTCCCACTCGTTCTTTATAATGTTCACCATCTTGACAGGAACCGGGAAAGTCTGGGGAACCACCCTGTCCTTGCAAACCTTATCCAACTTTGGAATGGAGGGCTCCTCTGGAAGCTTGGGTTCCAGGGCCTCTAAGGTAGCCAGCACTTGCCTCAATAAGAAACACAAGTTCTCCATCTTAAACTGAAAACCGGGTTCCTCCACTGCCGGAGGATTAGGTGACACGGACTCCGACCCTGAAAGGGCCTCTTCGGATGCGTCGGCCTGGGCCTCATCATTATACCACCCCTTTGGGGCATCCGACAGAGACAAATCCTAAGTCGGGCCGCTGTGAAAATTTCTACGCTTGTGCTTAGCAGAACGCGGCAAAGCATGGATCACCTTAGCGACTGCCGTTTCAAGCTGGTCTGCAAAATCCCGCCGCCAAGCAATCTACCTCGAAGGGGTAACAGTCAGACCCTGGGGCACTGCATGTGGGATAGGGGATGCCATTGCGGAACGCACCTCACAGGACGGAGATCCCTCAGAGGTGGACGGCTCAGTAGTGCTAGACATTCTCTTATGTTTGGAAGTCATAGCCTTCTCAAGGCATGTGGAACACAGTTGTACAGGCTGGTCTACGAAAACCTCACAATAAACACAGGTACAAGACTTAGTTAAAGAGTGAGTACCCTCTAACACATTAGAATCCTTCATAGCTTAAAGAAAGATGATAAGACAGGCACCTATATAACCAATGGCTGGGGCACTCACAACCTCCTATGACCCGGACTGTAGAAACCGCTTCATCTCCTCCGTCGCAGATCAGATCGGAAGTGAAGAGATCCCACCCAGTCACAAGGATGTCTACGCAAGACCGAGAAGAAAACGCGCCAAAGAAGGCCCCACAAAACTCCCAGAAGAGAACCTGTCAGTTCCACAAAATGCCAGAGCCGCGTCATTGCACATAACACAGCAATAACATAATAAACTCATGTACATACCCCCCCTGTTCAAAAATCCCTTTATAGGAATATAACCCCTTGATTATATATAGATAAAGGCGCCACACTGTGGCCCTGACTTCTGTGTTATTATGTAAAATTGAAATGATCTTACCAGAATCTACGCCATGGAACAGGAACACGGCCCTTCAAGTGCGACAGGTGGTAGCTGTGCTCCTGACATTGACTTGAGAGAAGAAAGCAATCTGCGAAACTCGTCAACGCCGATTGCTATAGGAGCTGTTAATATGAGTCGGGATGGTGTCGCAAAGGGTAGCTCCATCTGCATCACCGAACTCTAACTTTAACCCAGGCCCTCAACTGAGAAGCTTAAAGGGCTACTTAAAACACCTGTGCCATAGCGAAGGGTAGAACCCCTCATAAGAGACCTCCAATATTCCGGCACCTCTCTGCCACCTCCTGTGATGAAATGCAAAGAATGACTGGGGGATAAGGGGAGTGGGGGAGGAGTCTTTACCTCCTCCTGGTGGCCAGGTTCTTAATTCCCACTAGTAATGAATGAAGCTGTGGACTCTCCTCCTCTTTAGATGGAAACAGCTTCATGCCAGGTATACACATCTGTTTTACACAATGCATGTTATATTTAAGGTCAGGGAAGTAATTATAAGAGTAATTGTTTTAAAACTAGTTTGTTAACAATATATATATATATATATATATATATGTGGTTACATTTAGACAGAGCTCTGTTGTGAGCAAAGCACGCTTGGAGTCTTTGCGCAATCAGAGTGCAAATATTGTTACCGGGAAAGCAGTTTGTAACGTGAGCGTCAAGTGTCAGTACTACCCTCACAATATTGCTATTGATATGTATGCAGCCTCTTCCTTAACACAATATGCCAACATCAGTATCCAGGCACATGTATATAACTAGTTTATATCCTGAAATCGATGGATGGTAAATGTATTAAAAGAGATGCCATACCATGTGGAGTAGACACTTTTTTGTTATCTTATAGTGACCAAAATCTTGTCACATTGTCCAGTAGCTCCTGAATTACTGTCACAGTTATAGGCATATAAGGTCTGGCCTTACCTTTGCTATACGTGTTGATTGTGTGCATAATCTGTCTACCAACTGCAGTAGGCACAAAATAAATTACATTATTGCATTTTTCCTCATGCCTGGTCATTATAAATAGTGATATATATATGGCAAAAGCATGAGCGAGGCTTCCATTGTTATTGAAATTATTTTACACTTAAATAAAGACATATATATATATTAAAAGGGGCAGAGCTTTTATACATGGGCCTCTGGGTTGTACTTGGCCCCTAGGTCAGAAATTACCAGATTCCTCACTAGCATGGAGGTTTGTTTTTGGAATGGGCAGCTTATGATTAGAATGCTTGCCTATAACTATGGTTGTTAAAAAAAATTACTGGTGGCTAAATGTAACCATCAATCAGCAAGCACTACCCAGAGTGCTGAACCAACAATGGACTGGCTCCTAAGCTTACATTCATGCTTTTTCAAATAAAGATAGCAAGAGAATGAAGAAAAAAATTATAATAGGAGTACATTAGAACGTTGCTTAAAATTGCTGCTCTATCTGAATCATGAGAGAAAAAATTTGGGTTTAGAGTCCCTTTAATGTCTGTGTGTGTCAGTGTCTCTGTGTGTGTTAGTATTAGTATACATGTGTATATTTTAAGTTTGTCTGCATGTGTCTGTGTGTCAGTCTCTTTGTATATGTGTTAGTGTGAATATGCCCTAGTGTGTATGTGTGTGTTTAGTGTCTGTGTGTTTAGCATTTGTGTGTGTGTTAGTGTGTCTGTGTGTCAGTCTCTGTGTATGTGTGTTAGTGTGAATATGCCCTAGTGTGTATGTGTGTGTTTAGTGTCTGTGTGTTTAGCATTTGTGTATATGTGTTAGTGTGAATATGCCCTAGTGTGTATGTGTGTTTAGTGTCTGTGTGTTTAGCATTTGTGTGTGTGTTAGTGTGTCTGCATGTGTCAGAATGTCATTGATTATACATCAATAAGTATGCATGAGTATTTGGCTTAAAACGCTGGTTAAAAAATAAGGGATATCTACTTTCAAAACCTGCTAGCCAGTATCTGTCTAATGTCTGTCTCTAAATGGAGTACCACAATTAAAATAACAATTTATGTAAGAACTTACCTGATAAATTCATTTCTTTCATATTAGCAAGAGTCCATGAGCTAGTGACGTATGGGATATACATTCCTACCAGGAGGGGCAAAGTTTCCCAAACCTCAAAATGCCTACAAATACACCCCTCACCACACCCACAAATCAGTTTAACGAATAGCCAAGAAGTGGGGTGATAAGAAAAAGTGCGAAAGCATCAAAAATAAGGAATTGGAATAGTTGTGCTTTATACAAAAAAAACATAATCACCACAAAAAAAGGGTGGGTCTCATGGACTCTTGCTAATATGAAAGAAATGAATCAGGTAAGTTCTTACATAAATTATGTTTTCTTTCATGTAATTAGCAAGAGTCCATGAGCTAGTGACGTATGGGATAATAAATACCCAAGATGTGGAACTTCCACGCAAGAGTCACTAGAGAGGGAGGGATAAAACAAAGACAGCCAATTCCGCTGAAAAATAATCCACACCCCAAAACAAAGTTTAAATCTTATAATGAAAAAAACTGAAATTATAAGCAGAAGAATCAAACTGCAACCGCTGCCTGAAGTACTTTTCTACCAAAAACTGCTTCAGAAGAAGAAAATACATCAAAATTGTAGAATTTAATAAAAGTATGCAAAGAAGACCAAGTTGCTGCTTTGCAAATGTGATCAACCGAAGCTTCATTCCTAAACGCCCAGGAAGTAGAAACTGACCTAGTAGAATGAGCTGTAATCCTTTGAGGCGGAGTTCTACCCGACTCAACATAAGCATGATGAATCAAAGACTTTAACCAAGATGCCAAAGAAATGGCAGAGGCCTTCTGACCTTTCCTAGAACCAGAAAAGATAACAAATAGACTAGAAGTCTTTCGGAAATCTTTAGTAGCTTCAACATAATATTTCAAAGCTCTTACCACATCCAAAGAATGTAACGATCTTTCCTTAGAATTCTTAGGATTAGGACACAATGAAGGAACCACAATCTCTCTACTAATGTTGTTAGAATTCACAACCTTAGGTAAAAATTTAAATGAAGTCCGCAACACTGCCTTATCCTGATGAAAAATCAGAAAAGGAGATTCACAAGAAAGAGCAGATAACTCAGAAACTCTTCTAGCAGAAGAAATGGCCAAAAGAAACAAAACTTTCCAAGAAAGTAATTTAATATCCAGAGAATGCATAGGTTCAAAAGGAGGAGCTTGTAAAGCTCCCAGAACCAGATTTAAACTCCAAGGAGGAGAAATTGACTTAATGACAGGTTTGATACGAACCAAAGCCTGTACAAAACAATGAATATCAGGAAGATTAGCAATCTTTCTGTGAAACAGCACAGAAAGAGCAGAAATTTGTCCTTTCAAGGAACTTGCAGACAAACCTTTATCCAGACCATCCTGGAGAAACTGTAAAATTCTAGGAATTCTAAAAGAATGCCAGGAAAATTGATGAGAAAAACACCAAGAAATGTAAGTCTTCCAGACTCGATAATATATCTTCCTAGACACAGATTTACGAGCCTGTAACATAGTATTAATTAAAGGAGTCAAAGAAACCTCTATGACTGAGAATCAAGCGTTCAATCTCCATACCTTCAAATTTAATGATTTGAGATCCTGATGGAAAAATGGGCCTTGAGATAGAAGGTCTAGTCTTAACGGAAGAGTCCAAGGTTGGCAAGAAGCCATCCGAACAAGATCCGCATACCAAAACCTGTGAGGCCATGCTGGAGCCACCAGCAGAACAAACAAGCATTCCTTCAGAATCTTGGAGATTACTCTTGGAAGAAGAACTAGAGGCGGAAAGATATAGGCAGGATGATACTTCCAAGGAAGTGACAATGCATCCACTGCTTCCGCCTGAGGGTCCCTGGATCTGGACAGATACCTGGGAAGTTTCTTGTTTAGATGAGAAGCCATCAGATCTATTTCTGGAAGTCCCCACATTTGAACAATCTGAAGAAATACCTCTGGGTGAAGAGACCATTCGCCCGGATGTAACGTCTGGTGACTGAGATAATCCGCTTCCCAATTGTCTATACCTGGGATGTGAACCGCAGAAATTAGACAGGAGCTGGATTCCGCCCATACAAGTATCCGAGATACTTCTTTCATAGCCAGAGGAATGTGAGTACCCCCTTGATGATTGACATATGCCACGGTTGTGATATTGTCCGTCTGAAAACAAATGAACGATTCTTTCTTCAGAAGAGGCCACGACTGAAGAGCTCTGAAAATCGCACGGAGTTCCAAAATGTTGATTGGTAATCTCGCCTCCTGAGATTCCCAAACCCCCTGCGCTGTCAGAGACCCCCATACAGCTCCCCAACCTGTCAGACTCGCATCCGTTGAGATCACAGTCCAGGTTGGAAGAACAAAAGAAGCCCCTTGAACTAAATGATGGTGATCTGTCCACCACGTCAGAGTGTCGTACAATCGGATTTAAAGATATTAACTGATATCTTTGTATAATCCCTGCACCACTGGTTCAGCATACAGAGCTGAAGAGGTCGCATGTGAAAACGAGCAAAGGGGATCGCGTCCGATGCAGCAGTCATAAGACCTAGAATTTCCATGCATAAGGCTACCGAAGGGAATGATTGAAAATGAAGGTTTCGACAAGCTGAAATTAATTTCAGACGTCTCTTGTCCGTCAGAGACAAAGTCATGGACACTGAATCTATCTGGAAACCTAAAAAGGTTACCCTTGTCTGAGGAATCAATGAACTCTTTGGTAAATTGATCCTCCAACCATGTTCTTGAAGAAACGACACAAGTCGATTCGTATGAGATTCTGCTAAATGTGAAGAGTGAGCAAGTACCAAGATATCGTCCAAATAAGGAAATACCAGAATACCCTGTTCTCTGATTACAGATAGAAGGGCACCGAGAACCTTTGAAAAAATCCTTGGAGCCGTTGCTAGACCAAACGGCAGAGCCACAAATTGGTAATGCTTGTCTAGAAAAGAGAATCTCAGAAACTGAAAGTGATCTGGATGAATCGGAATAACATAATTTATGTAAGAACTTACCTGATAAATTCATTTCTTTCATATTAGCAAGAGTCCATGAGCTAGTGACGTATGGAATATACATTCCTACCAGGAGGGGCAAAGTTTCCCAAACCTCAAAATGCCTATAAATACACCCCTCACCACACCCACAAATCAGTTTAACGCATAGCCAAGAAGTGGGGTGATAAGAAAAAAGTGCGAAAGCATAAAAAATAAGGAATTGGAATAATTGTGCTTTATACAAAAAATCATAACCACCACAAAAAAAGGGGTGGGCCTCATGGACTCTTGCTAATATGAAAGAAATGAATTTATCAGGTAAGTTCTTACATAAATTATGTTTTCTTTCATGTAATTAGCAAGAGTCCATGAGCTAGTGACGTATGGGATAATGACTACCCAAGATGTGGATCTTCCACGCAAGAGTCACTAGAGAGGGAGGGATAAAATAAAGACAGCCAATTCCGCTGAAAATAATCCACACCCAAAATAAAGTTTAAATCTTATAATGAAAAAAACAGAAATTATAAGCAGAAGAATCAAACTGAAACAGCTGCCTGAAGTACTTTTCTACCAAAAACTGCTTCAGAAGAAGAAAACACATCAAAATGGTAGAATTTAGTAAAAAGTATGCAAAGAAGACCAAGTTGCTGCTTTGCAAATCTGATCAACCGAAGCTTCATTCCTAAAAGCCCAGGAAGTAGAAACTGACATAGTAGAATGAGCTGTAATCCTTTGAGGCGGAGTTTTACCCGACTCAACATAAGCATGATGAATTAAAGATTTCAACCAAGATGCCAAAGAAATGGCAGAGGCCTTCTGACCTTTCCTAGAACCGGAAAAGATAACAAATAGACCAGAAGTCTTTCGGAAATTCTTAGTAGCTTCAACATAATATTTCAAAGCTCTAACTACATCCAAAGAATGCAATGATTTCTCCTTAGAATTCTTAGGATTAGGACACAATGAAGGAACCACAATTTCTCTACTAATGTTGTTAGAATTCACAACCTTAGGTAAACATTTTAAAGAAGTTTGCAACACCGCCTTATCCTGATGAAAAATCAGAAAAGGAGACTCACAAGAAAGAGCAGATAATTCAGAAACTCTTCTAGCAGAAGAGATGGCCAAAAGAAACAAAACTTTCCAAGAAAGTAATTTAATGTCCAATGAATGCATAGGTTCAAACGGAGAAGCTTGAAGAGCCCCCAGAACCAAATTCAAACTCCAAGGAGGAGAAATTGACTTAATAACAGGTTTTATACGAACCAAAGCTTGTACAAAACAATGAATATCAGGAAGATTAGCAATCTTTCTGTGAAAAAGAACAGAAAGAGCAGAGATTTGTCCTTTCAAGGAACTTGCAGACAAACCTTTATCCAAACCATCCTGAAGAAACTGTAAAATTCTCGGAATTCTAAAAGAATGCCAGGAAAAATGATGAGAAAGACACCAATAAATGTAAGTCTTCCAGACTCGATAATATATCTTCCTAGATACAGATTTACGAGCCTGTAACATAGTATTATTCACAGAGTCAGAGAAACCTCTTTGACTAAGAATCAAGCGTTCAATCTCCATACCTTTAAATTTAAGGATTTGAGATCCTGATGGTAAAAAGGACCTTGCGACAGAAGGTCTGGTCTTAATGGAAGAGTCCACGGTTGGCAAGAGACCATCCGGACAAGATCCGCATACCAAAACCTGTGAGTCCATGCTGGAGCCACCAGCAGAACAAACAAGCATTCCTTCAGAATCTTGGAGATTACTCTTGGAAGAAGAACTAGAGGCGGAAAGATATAGGCAGGATGATACTTCCAAGGAAGTGACAATGCATCCACTGCTTCCACCTGAGGGTCCCTGGATCTGGACAGATACCTGGGAAGTTTCTTGTTTAGATGAGAAGCCATCAGATCTATTTCTGGAAGTCCCCACATTTGAACAATCTGAAGAAATACCTCTGGGTGAAGAGACCATTCGCCCGGATGTAACGTTTGGCGACTGAGATAATCCGCTTCCCAAAAGTCTATACCTGGGATATGAACCGCAGAAATTAGACAAGAGTTGGATTCCACCCATATCAGTATTCGAGATACTTCTTTAATAGCCAGAGGACTGTGAGTCCCTCCTTGATGATTGATATATGCCACAGTTGTGACATTGTCTGTCTGAAAACAAATGAACGATTCTCTCTTTAGAAAAGGCCATGACTGAAGAGCTCTGAAAATTGCACGGAGTTCCAAAATATTGATTGGTAATCTCACCTCCTGAGATTCCCAAACCCCTTGTGCTGTCAGAGACCCCCAAATAGCTCCCCAACCTGTCAGACTTGCATCTGTTGAAATTACAGTCCAGGTCGGAAGAACAAAAGAAGCCCCCTGAACTAAACGATGGTGATCTGTCCACCACGTCAGAGAGTGTCGAACAATCGGTTTTAAAGATATTGATTGAGATATCTTTGTGTAATCCCTGCACCACTGGTTCAGCATACAGAGCAGAAGAGGTCGCATGTGAAAACGAGCAAAGGGGATCGCGTCCGATTTAGCAGTCATAAGACCTAGAATTTCCATGCATAAGGCTACCGAAGGGAATGATTGTGATTGAAGGTTTCGACAAGCTGAGATCAATTTTAGACGTCTCTTGTCTGTCAAAGACAGAGTCATGGACACTGAATCTATCTGGAAACCTAAAAAGGTTACCCTTGTCTGAGGAATCAATGAACTTTTCGGTAAATTGATCCTCCAACCATGATCTTGAAGAAACAACACAAGTCGATTCGTATGAGATTCTGCTAAATGTGAAGACTGAGCAAGTACCAAGATATCGTCCAAATAAGGAAATACCACAATACCCTGTTCTCTGATTACAGACAGAAGGGCACCGAGAACCTTTGTAAAAATTCTTGGAGCTGTTGCTAGGCCAAACGGCAGAGCCACAAACTGGTAATGCTTGTCTAGGAAAGAGAATCTCAGAAACTGATAGTGATCTGGATGAATCGGAATATGCAGATATGCATCCTGTAAATCTATTGTGGACATATAATGCCCTTGCTGAACAAAAGGCAGGATAGTCCTTATAGTTACCATTTTGAATGTTGGTATCCTTACATAACGATTCAATATTTTTAGATCCAGAACTGGTCTGAAGGAATTCTCCTTCTTTGGTACAATGAAGAGATATGAATAAAACCCCAGCCCCTGTTCCAGAACTGGAACTGGCATAATTACTCCAGCCAACTCTAGATCTTTAACACATTTCAGAAATGCTTGAGCCTTCACTGGATTTACTGGGACACGGGAAAGAAAAAATCTCTTTGCAGGAGGCCTTATCTTGAAGCCAATTATGTACCCTTCTGAAACAATGTTCTGAATCCAAAGATTGTGAATTGAATTGATCCAAATTTCTTTGAAAAAACGTAATCTGCCCCCTACCAGCTGGGCTGGAATGAGGGCCGCACCTTCATGTGGACTTGGGAGCTGGCTTTGTTTTTCTAAAAGGCTTGGATTTATTCCAGACTAGAGATGGTTTCCAAACTGATACCGCTCCTGTGGGCGAAGGATCAGGCTTTTGTTCCTTATTGTGACGAAAGGAACGAAAACGATTATTAGACCTAAATTTACCTTTAGATTTTTTATCCTGTGGTAAAAAAGTTCCTTTCCCTCCAGTAACAGTTGAGATAATAGAATCCAAATGAGAACCAAATAATTTATTGCCCTGGAAAGAAAGGGAAAGCAAAGTTGACTTAGAAGACATATCAGCATTCCAAGTTTTAAGCCATAAAGCTTTTCTAGCTAAAATTGCTAGAGACATATACCTGACATCAACTCTAATGATATCAAAGATGGCATCACAAATAAAGTTATTAGCATGTTGAAGAAGATTAACAATGCTATGAGAATTATGATCTGTTACTTGTTGGGCTAAAGCTTCTAACCAAAAAGTTGAAGCTGCAGCAACATCCGCTAAAGATATAGCAGGTCTAAGAAGATTACCTGAACATAAGTAAGCTTTTCTTAGAAAGGATTCAATCTTCCTATCTAAAGGATCCTTAAAGGAAGTACTATCTGCCATAGGAATAGTAGTACGTTTAGCAAGAGTAGAGACAGCCCCATCAACCTTAGAAATTTTGTCCCAAAACTCTAATCTATCAGATGGCACAGGATATAATTGCTTAAAACGTTTAAAAGGAGTAAATGAATTACCCAAATTATTCCATTCCCTGGAGATTACTTCAGAAATAGCATCAGGGACAGGAAAAACTTCTGGAATAACCACAGGAGATTTAAAAACCTTATTTAAACGTTTAGATTTAGTATCAAGAGGACCAGAATCCTCTATTTCTAATGCAATTAAGACTTCTTTAAGTAAAGAACGAATAAATTCCATTTTGAATAAATATGAAGATTTATCAGCATCAATCTCTGAAACAGAATCCTCTGAACCAGAGGAATCATTATCAGAATGATGCTGTTCATTTAAAAATTCATCTGAAAAATGAGAAGTTTTAAAAGACCTTTTACGTTTACTAGAAGGAGGAATAACAGACATAGCCTTCTTAATGGATTTAAAAAAAAAATCTCTTATGTTAACAGGAACACTGAGTATTAGATGTTGATGGAACTGCAACAGGTAATGTAACATTACTAAAGGAAATATTATCTGCATTAACAAGTTTGTCATGACATTCATTACAAACAACACCTGGAGGAACAGATACCACAAGTTTACAGCAGATACACTTAACTTTGGTAGATCCAGCACCAAGCAGCGATTTTCCAGAAGTATCTTCTGACTCAGGGTCAATCTGGGACATCTTGCAATATGTAATAGAAAAAACAACATATAAAGCAAAATTGATCAAATTCCTTAAATGACAGTTTCAGGAATGGGAAAAAATGCCAGTAAACAAGCTTCTAGCAACCAGAAGCAATAAATAATGAGACTTAAATAATGTGGAGACAAAAGTGACGCCCAAATTTTTCAGCGCCAAACAAGACGCCCACATTATTTGGCGCCAAAATGCTTTTGGCGCCAAAAATGATGCCACATCCGGAACGCCAACACTTTTGGCGCAAGAAAACGTCAAAAAAATGACGCAACTTCCGGCGACACGTATGACGCCGGAAACAGAAAAAAAAATTTGCGCCAAAAAAGTCCGCGCCAAGAATGACGCAATAAAATGAAGCATTTTCAGCCCCCGCAAGCCTAACAGCCCACAGGGAAAAAAGTCAAATTTTAAGGTGAGAAAAAAATTGATTTATTCATATGCATTATCCCAAATATGAAACTGACTGTCTGAAATAAGGAATGTTGAACATCCTGAGTCAAGGCAAATAAATGTTTGAACACATATATTTAGAACTTTATATAAAAGTGCCCAACCATAGCTTAGAGTGTCACAGAAAATAAGACTTACTTACCCCAGGACACTCGTCTACATGTAGTAGAAAGCCAAACCAGTACTGAAACGAGAATCAGTAGAGGTAATGGTATATATAAGAGTATATCGTCGATCTGAAAAGGGAGGTAAGAGATGAATCTCTACGACCGATAACAGAGAACCTATGAAATAGACCCCGTAGAAGGAGATCATTGAATTCAAATAGGCAAAACTCTCCTCACATCCCTCTGACATTCACTGCACGCTGAGAGGAAAACCGGGCTCCAACCTGCTGCGGAGCGCATATCAACGTAGAATCTAGCACAAACTTACTTCACCACCTCCATAGGAGGCAAAGTTTGTAAAACTGATTTGTGGGTGTGGTGAGGGGTGTGTTTATAGGCATTTTGAGGTTTGGGAAACTTTGCCCCTCCTGGTAGGAATGTATATCCCATACGTCACTAGCTCATGGACTTGCTAATTACATGAAAGAAATGCAGATATGCATCCTGCAAATCTATTGTGGACATATAATGCCCTTGCTGAACAAAAGGCAGAATAGTCCTTATAGTTACCATTTTGAATGTTGGTATCCTTACAGAACGATTCAATATTTTTAAATCCAGAACTGGTCTGAAGGAATTCTCCTTCTTTGGTACAATGAATAGATTTGAGTAAAACCCCAGACCCTGTTCCAAAACTGGAACCGGCACAATTACTCCAGCCAACTCTAGATCTGAAACACATTTCAGAAACGCCTGAGCCTTCACTGGATTTATTGGAATGCGAGAAAAAAAAAAAAAATCTTCTTGCAGGTGGCCTTACCTTGAAACCTATTCTGTACCCTTGTGAGACCTGAGAAATGAGAAGTTTTAAAAGACCTTTTACGCTTACTGGAAGGAGGAATAACAGACATAGCCTTCCTAATAGATTTGGAAACAAAATCTCTTATATTAACAGGAACATCCTGAGTAATAGATGTTGATGGAACAGCAACAGGTAATGGAATATTACTAATGGAAATTTTATCTGCATTAGCAAGTTTATCATGACATTCATCACAAACTACAGCCGGAGGAACAGTTACCACAAGTTTACAACAAATGCACTTAACTTTGGTAGAACCAGCATCAGGCAGCGTTTTTCCAGAAGTAGCTTCTGATCTAGGGTCAATCTGAGACATCTTGCAATATGTAAGAGAAAAAACAACATATAAAGCAAAATCTATCAAATTCCTTAAATGACAGTTTCAGGAATGGGAAAAAATGCCAATGAACAAGCCTCTAGTAACCAGAAGCAAAAGAAAAATGAGACTTAAATAATGTGAAAAAAAGGTGGAGACAATAATGACGCCCACATTTTTTAGCGCCAAAAAAGACGCCCACATTATTGGCGCCTAAACGCGTTTGGCGCCAAGAATGACGCCACATCCGGTGACGCCGACATTTTTGGCGCAAAACGTCAAAAAAATGACGCAATCACAAACAACTTCCGGCGACAAGTATGACGCCGGAAATGACAAAGAATTTTTTTGCGCCAAAAAAGTCAGCGCCAAAAATGACGCAATAAAATAAAGCATTTTCAGCCCCCGGGAGCCTAGCAGCCCACAGGGGAAAAAACATAATTTATGTAAGAACTTACCTGATAAATTCATTTCTTTCATATTAGCAAGAGTCCATGAGCTAGTGACGTATGGGATATACATTCCTACCAGGAGGGGCAAAGTTTCCCAAACCTCAAAATGCCTATAAATACACCCCTCACCACACCCACAATTCAGTTTAATGAATATCCAAGAAGTGGGGTGATAAAAAAGTGCGAAAGCATATAAAATAAGGAATTGGAATAATTGTGCTTTATACAAAATCATAACCACCACAAAAAAAGGGCGGGCCTCATGGACTCTTGCTAATATGAAAGAAATGAATTTATCAGGTAAGTTCTTACATAAATTATGTTTTCTTTCATGTAATTAGCAAGAGTCCATGAGCTAGTGACGTATGGGATAATGACTACCCAAGATGTGGATCTTTCCACACAAGAGTCACTAGAGAGGGAGGGATAAAATAAAGACAGCCAATTCCTGCTGAAAACAATCCACACCCAAAATAAAGTTTAACAAAAAACATAAGCAGAAGATTCAAACTGAAACCGCTGCCTGAAGTACTTTTCTACCAAAAACTGCTTCAGAAGAAGAAAATACATCAAAATGGTAGAATTTAGTAAAAGTATGCAAAGAGGACCAAGTTGCTGCTTTGCAGATCTGGTCAACCGAAGCTTCATTCCTAAACGCCCAGGAAGTAGAAACTGACCTAGTAGAATGAGCTGTAATTCTCTGAGGCGGAGTTTTACCCGACTCAACATAGGCAAGATGAATTAAAGATTTCAACCAAGATGCCAAAGAAATGGCAGAAGGCTTTCTGGCCTTTTCTAGAACCGGAAAAGATAACAAATAGACTAGAAGTCTTACGGAAAGATTTCGTAGCTTCAACATAATATTTCAAAGCTCTAACAACATCCAAAGAATGCAACGATTTCTCCTTAGAATTCTTAGGATTAGGACATAATGAAGGAACCACAATTTCTCTACTAATGTTGTTGGAATTCACAACTTTAGGAAAAAATTCAAAAGAAGTTCGCAACACCGCCTTATCCTGATGAAAAATCAGAAAAGGAGACTCACAAGAAAGAGCAGATAATTCAGAAACTCTTCTGGCAGAAGAGATGGCCAAAAGGAACAAAACTTTCCAAGAAAGTAATTTAATGTCCAATGAATGCATAGGTTCAAACGGAGGAGCTTGAAGAGCTCCCAGAACCAAATTCAAACTCCAAGGAAGAGAAATTGACTTAATGACAGGTTTTATACGAACCAAAGCTTGTACAAAACAATGAATATCAGGAAGAATAGCAATCTTTCTGTGAAAAAGAACAGAAAGAGCAGAGATTTGTCCTTTCAAAGAACTTGCGGACAAACCCTTATCTAAACCATCCTGAAGAAACTGTAAAATTCTCGGTATTCTAAAAGAATGCCAAGAAAAATGATGAGAAAGACACCAAGAAATATAAGTCTTCCAGACTCTATAATATATCTCTCGAGATACAGATTTACGAGCCTGTAACATAGTATTAATCACAGAGTCAGAGAAACCTCTTTGACCAAGAATCAAGCGTTCAATCTCCATACCTTTAAATTTAAGGATTTCAGATCCTGATGGAAAAAAGGACCTTGTGACAGAAGGTCTGGTCTTAACGGAAGAGTCCACGGTTGGCAAGAGGCCATCCGGACAAGATCCGCATACCAAAACCTGTGAGGCCATGCCGGAGCTACCAGCAGAACAAACGAGCATTCCTTCAGAATCTTGGAGATTACTCTTGGAAGAAGAACTAGAGGCGGAAAGATATAGGTAGGATGATACTTCCAAGGAAGTGATAATGCATCCACTGCCTCCGCCTGAGGATCCTGGGATCTGGACAGATACCTGGGAAGTTTCTTGTTTAGATGGGACGCCATCAGATCTATTTCTGGAAGTTCCCACATTTGAACAATCTGAAGAA